>NC_043710.1:102099593-102116259 GCF_006229205.1 Suricata suricatta | reverse complement strand
AATTAATTTTTGACAAAGCAGGAAAGAGTATCCGATGTGCAGTTTTGAAATAACGCACTCCAGTATTTCGTTCCTGTTGTTTTGTGGTGGGTGATCCTTAGTGATCACAAACAAATTGTTATGCTTTGCCAAAATTTCAGTTCCTTTTTTAAAAATCTGTTTATTTTTATTCTTAGGTTTATTTTTACTTATTTTTAATTTTTAATGTTTATTTATTTTTGAGAGAGAGAGAGAGAGAGAGAGAGAGAGAGAGAGGAGAGAGAGACAGCTAAAGCAGGGAAGGAGCAGAGAGAAAGGGAGACACAGAATCTGAAACAGGCTCCAGGCTCTGAGCACAGAGTCCGATATGGGGCTTGAACTCATGAACCATAAGATCCATTGGCTTCTAGACCAGGAATGAATTTGATCTGGGAGACTGACAGGGTATGAAGCTGTAGACTGACCCATCGGTTGGTAGTAGTTAATCTCTTAGCGAAGAAAAGTTGACAAGAGAAAACAAATCAGCTGATGTCATTTATGATTTCTCACTTCTCCATTCAAAGTTAGCAATTCTCTACCTAAACTCTAGAACTTACCACTATCAGAGAAATAACAATGACAGACACAATGCTACACACTAACAATGAAGCTTGACAACATTGTCTGCTATATGGAAAGGCACTTAATGCTGAGGGAAAAATTGAAAAACAAAAACAAAAACCAAACACCAGAAATGTTTCTTAAGGTTTTCTTCAGGTGACACCTGAAACTCCTCTGGGACTTCTTACCTGGTATGGGATCAAGTAAGAATGGAATAATGAAACTCACATTAAAATTTATGATACCCTTAGGAGACATGGCATCGATTCATTTTTTCTTCTACAAAGTCTTGGTTTAAATTTCTTAAATATTTCCAGAATTAATTAATAATAGTTTTAGACTAGAAGATATCCTTGTTAATGGGGCTTGGAAATTCTTTCAGGAGATATAGTTCTTAGGACTAGACAAGCTGGTGATCCATACTGAAGAACTCAGAGTTTAAGTTAATGTATCATTGAGGTTTATAGGGCACGGTTACATTTATCCTAATAAATGAGCATGGGCCATGTATCAGAATGGCATGCAGGCAAAGATGTGTAAGTGGCTTGGCCAAGGGCCATAAGTGCTATTAAATAATTACACAGATACTGTAGGTCTTTTGAACGTGGGTCTACACAGCATATACTTCATATGCCAAGGACATTATGTTCTGTGAACTTGTATTTTGCCCCATTACTGAGGTGGGGACAGCACAATGAACAAGAGCTTAAATTTAAGGAACAAAAAGAGAAAGCGAGACAGAGAAAGGGAAGGAGAGAGAACATCAGTATCTCTGAGTTCAAGGGAGGGCTTATTCACTGGCTGGCTAGTAATGTAACACCTTTGTCTCCAAAGATTAAGAAGGAGAAAATAAGAGCACCTACTTTCCAGAGCTTATGGAAAAAAATTTTAAATGTTCTATTTATTTTTTGAGAGAGAGAGAGAGGAGGAGGGGCAGAGGAGGACATAGGCTCTGAAGCGGGCCCTGTCATGACAGCAGCAAGCCCAGTGTGGGCCTTGAGCTCACAAACTGTGAGATCATGACCTGAGCCAAAGTCAGACACTTAACCAACTGAGCCACACAGGCGCCCCTAGAGCTTATGGAAAATTAAGTAAAATACTGCATGTAAGATGGCTAGCATAGCGTCTAGCACACAGTGTCTGAGACTGTATTCAGTGAACACTAACTCTTGTAATTACTAACATTGGAGTCTGAAAACATTAGGAGGGTTGACCATCAAACATACTCGAAAGCAAAGCTTAAGACTGGGAAAATCAGACTGAAGAGACTGGTCTTGCTCAGGTGCCTGCAGGGAAATGTTAGGTGTTGCATTTCAGAATGGTTCATCTAGCAACTTCAGAAACTGCTGCATAATGAATATGAAATGAGATAAAGAGAGATGATAGAAGCAAGAGCAATCTAGCAAAACATATTGATCAGTTCATTCATTTCTTTTTTCATTCAACGGATGGTGTTTAAGGGCCAGGTGCCTGCTGTAAAGGATCCGCATGCTGGAGGCATGAAGGAGACATGAGTAATCGTCCTTGGCCTCCACCTGAGATATTGTTAAGAGGAGAATGACAGAATTAATATTTGTTTATTTAAAATCAATGACAATTTATCTATGTAAACCTCAAGCTACTTTCACATTTACTTCTAGCTGTACTGAATACAGTTCTTGGCAAACAGATCTATTGCTGAACTGTCCCTGGAAAATTCTTATTGCTATGTTATGGGGGACTGATTAATCAAACTTTCCCTGAACATAGATTTTTAAAAGAAATCTTGCCCAAGATGGCATCAGTAGATTCTCACTGCTTTCTGAAAGCGGGGGGCAAAGATGACAAGGACGCCTCCCTCCGTGGGCAGTGTTCTTCAGTGCTCCTGGAGGATGAAGTGATCCAGAAAGTCCTTGTGTTTGTGTGTGGAGTGGGAAGAACAAGAGGTTCCCCACACAAACTGCCCCTGTGAATCAATTCCCAATACGAGACACCTACCTAAATCCAACATGAATGGCAAAGTCTGCGCTAGATGCTCTGCTTGTAAGTGGGAGAGATGGACCTGGAGAGCACAAGTTTCCAAGAGCCACCTGAGCATTCTTTCCAATGAATTCTACTTTCAAGAATCTTGGGCCTTCTGTTCCCTCAGAAGGAGGCATATTAAACTGGCGTTTACCCATCTGGAGGAAGAACCAGTTCAGGATTAGCTTGACAGAATGAAGAAGTCATCATTCCAGAAATCTCTCTTCTCATGGAAGCCCACCCCCTAGTTAATTCTGGGTCCATATGCACATGTGTGTGTGTGTGTGTGTGTGTGTGTGTGTGATGGAGGATGAAGACCTGGGGTTTTGACCTGTCTTTTGGACTTTGCAGCTTGTTCTGAAGAGAGGCTTCTGGAACGCTGTGTCAGAGCTAGATCTACAGCCAGCACAGGTCTGGTTCATGGTGACTCCAGAGAAGAGAGACATTAGCATGGAGTGGAGCAATCAGGAAATGCTCCTTGAAGGAGCTGGGATGTGGTGCAAGCCTGAAGCAAGGACTAGAATCGGGAAAAGTGGAAGAGCATGGGCCAGGTGTCCAACTATCCATGTTTTAGTTCTACATCTCCCACCTGACTGGCTATGAGACTTTGGATACATTTCTTCACTTAATTTTCTCCTTTACAAAGGAAGATGCTTAATCCAGGATCTAAGGTCACTTTTGGTACCTACCATATATATATTTGGCAATAGTAAAAGTGTTCAGCAAGTACTTTATCAGTGTAATTTACAGTGAAAAGACCCAGGTTCTTGTTCCAATTTCAGAGTTTTCTGCACTTACACTGCTTGTGAAAATGTAAATTTACTTGATGACAACCTATCCGATTACTTGTCCAATTCAATAAGCATTTATTAAGTACTTGTGTGCCAGGGTCTGTGCTAGGTGGGGGCCTAGAGAGATGGGTCAGACACAATCCACAGAAGAGCTCCACTGTGTCCACTATGGAAGATGCAGCCAGACAGGTGCTTGATGTAAAAGGTAAGTGGTTTGGGCATAAAGATATGTAGCCAAAGATGCATATTACTGCAAATGGGTGTTGCCAAAGAGAGAGAGAGAGAGAGAGAGAGAGAGAGAGAGAGAGAGAGAGAGAGAGAGAAATTATTCACAAAAAAGAAGGATTTAACAAAAAAAAATAGAGATGCTGGATGGAGCAATAATGCAAGCACATATTCGTGAAAGGTACCTGTGCATGGCTTTGAGAGGAAAGATGTATGTTCACAGACATTAACAAAGATTTAAACTTCCCTTCCACTGGGGAGGAGTAGGACCAACTCTAGACAGAATCGCACTTGGGTGTGGGAGGCATTGTTAGTATGTCTGGCACCAGCTTTACCTTCCTCATCATTGTTGGACTTGGACTAGTCTATGCGCCACATTGAATTCCCTGAACATACCCTACAGGAGGGTTGGGGGAAGGGTAGTGGGGACCAGCCTAGGCTAATTCACCCTAGCATCCCCCTGCTGAGAGATCCAGAAAGAGCAGTGAGTGGCTCCATCCTCTGTCCCTCCTCCTTTTCAGTACCCTTGAGCCTTGACCTCGCTCTAAGCCTGCACTCAGGAAGGACTGTGGAGGAGCTGGTTAAAATTCAGACGGCTTCTCATTGGCTGCAGGATAGGAAGCACTTCCGCTCTAGCCCCAGCCCCGGGCACCGGGGTGGCTCAGTTGGTTAAATTCCAACTTCTGCCCAGATCATGATCTCAAAGTCTGTGGGTTTGAGAGCTCAGAGCCTGGAGCCTGCTTCAGATTCGGTGTGTGTGTCTCTCTCTGCCCCTCCCCCACTCATGTTCTGTCTCTCTCTGTCTCTCAAAAATGAATAAATGTTAAAAGAATTTGTTTAAGTTGATGGCCCTTCGCTCACCCCAGTCACATCACAATATTCGTTTGCTCACTGAACCCTCTTGACTTGTTCACAAGCCTTTGAATAATGCAGTTCTGTCCGAAATGTTTTTCTCTAGCTGACCATGTTTTTATTCTTGAAGGGAAAACTTTCTGAGAAGCATCCCTGACTTCTCAGGCAGGTCAACCGCTTGGCACATGGTAAGCACACAATAAATTACAGGTGTTCTTATTGCTGGGCTCTTAGCCCTCCCCCCTCTGGATTTCCACGGCCCTTTGCTATCAGCATTAGAGCAACTCACTGCTATTACCATCATTTGCAGATCTTTCTCCTTCATTCGTCTGTTTTGTACCTCTAGCCTCCAGCACAGTACCCGGTCCAATATTTGTTAAATGAATTGGGCTCTAAGTCAGATACCTGGAAGAGCCATTGAGGAACACATTCAGAAGACCAAGTAGAACAGGAGAGGCTGGAGCCTGGGGAACAGAACTCCTGGCTGCATCTACTTTACTCTGAGCCATCGCTGCTATGCAGGAAGGTTTCAATTTAAAAAACCAACAAACAAAACCAAAAACCACTGCAGACCTGAATTTTTCTGTGTACTCTCTAAATTTTAAAATCTTAGCAACAAACACGAATTTTCAAAACCACGGAGTAGGCCAAGTAAAACATGCCTGAAAGCTGCCAGTTTCCATCTTGCTCAGAGACTAGGGGGGGCGGCTGAGTGTTGACTGGTCTCCAAACGGCGCCCCACTTCTCCTGGAGCCAAGATGGCCCCTGGAGGTCTTTCTGCCAACACCAGGAATAGGAGCGCCTCCCTTCCACTCTCTAGAGCACACGACAGCATTCCACTTACGGAGTCTCTGTGGGCTTTCAGTCTACTGACAAGCCTCCCAGCCACAGAATTTCCTGTCTATGTTAGGGATGGGCTGTTGATGTCATTCAAGGGCAGGCTTTGTGTCCCTCAAATGGGCACCACCACCTCCGAGTAGGAAGTGAGAGTGAGCCCTGGAGGGGCGGTGATGGGAAGGGTGGCGTCAACATCACATCCCAATGGGGAAAGGAGACCTGGCTGATCATCTGGGGGCTTGGATTTCAATCCCCATAGCATTGGTGGCGGTCTGGGGGATCGTAGGTTCTTCCTGTGTTTGCTCAGTAATTCTTCACCACAACCCTGAGAGGCAGGTAATTTTATCTTTATCCCGTTGATAAGGTCACAGAACTTGGAGAGAGGATTCACTTGATACCACACAAGGACAGAGCACAACGCTGGGAACTGGACCTTGGTGTTCCGCATCCCTCTGAAGTCTTTGATCGTGTTCATTCCTCCATGATATCCCCCGCACGAGGTGGGGTTTCACCTGGGAGGGGAAGGGGGAAAACGCTCTCTTCACCCTCCTCTCTTATCCCTGTTCAAGACTATGTAGCTGTGCAGAGACTGGCAATTCCCTGCCCCTGCTTTCCTGATTCCAGGCCCTGCGGTCCTAACCGGCAAAGGAGGGGAAGCGCAACTTCTTACGATAAACATGCTTCTTCATTTCCATTCAGCCCAGCTCTTCCAAAATGTATTTTTTTTAAAACCATGGAGCTCTTTCTCAGAGATCTTACTTCATATTCATAGTCACTGGTGTTCCAGGGAACGCTCTTTGTTAAATGTTCTGCTTTACCCTAAAGATGGCAATCTCTTCAGAGAAATAATGCTTCAGTTTTCTTGTGGACCAAAGGGAACACTTATGAGCAAGTGAGGAAGCTGACTCCAGGCTAGGAGAAGGTTAAAAGGGGGATACCAGAGGGACAGGTTTATGATAATTTATGGGCTCAGACTTTATGAAAACCACAGATTATGCTAGGAAGCGAATGTTTAAGAAAGCACCTTGATGATGAGAAAGCTTGTCAACTCCAGGAATGTCTTGCCATCGAAGGCCAGGAAGGAAGGGGCTGAGAAATAGTTCTCTCTGCAGGATTTTAACCAGAATAGCTTCCCCTTTACAAGTCTCGGGTGTGGCTATTTCTAGAGCCAGAGGACAGATTAGATTATCTCAACATCCTTAGAAATCATCCATTTTAGCCATAACTTAAAAGCCCGCATCTGAAAGGTGAAGGCCACAGAAGCAGCAGGACCACACGCATGTGCAAGCAGGTTTCTGGCACAGGTCAGCCCTGCCCCCTCATCTTACAAGGTTGTTTTCTGCCTTGATGCCCCTTCCCTTCAGACCTTCCGAATGGATACAAACAGCCAGCGACGGCACCGGCTGCCTCTTGCTGCAGCCCAGCAAACATGAGCTGTGTGATGACCACAAACGGTCAGCCCCACTGGGAAGCGAGCCTAAGGAGAGGACTCGCCCAAGGTAAACAAAAGACAAGGGAGTTTGGGACTCCTAAATGTCCCAGCAAGGCAAATTCCAACTTCTTGTAACTTTATGAGATGTTATAATTAAAAATAAACATGCGGGCCTGGGCACTCACCCCTAGGTAAAGATTTCACGGTCTCTTGAGCTGTGGCAGGCCATTAGCTAGGGTAATTAGGCTGTGCGTGCATCTCTCTTGCAGTGCCTTCTCGAGGCAAAGCGGGGCGGTGGCTGGAAGTGGTGGGGGGACTCATCGAAGCCCTGAGACACAGTCGTGCTGGCAGGGGAGGTGGGTGTCCCCCTGGCACTGATGAGAGAGGGTCCTTGGACCATCTCCAGTAACCTTCCGCTGCAGCCAGCAAGCCTCACTAGTTAGCACTGACAGGCCATGAGTCATTCTGGCTTGAATGAGGCTCATTATTCAAAAGGAGGTTCCAGAGTGCCAGGTGGTGTGGTTGGAAATAAATGTATCCGAGTGTTTCAGCAGTGTCATTTCCACTCCTACTCTGAAAAATGTCAGATGCTTCCCACTTCACTGTCACCGGTGAGCACTCAGCAGCGTAAGGAAGAAGGCTTGGTTTAGCTCTCTGAGAAAACAAGCAGAGACAGGAATGCCCACCGTGCAGGGCTGAGGGGTGGAGGTGCAGGAGAGAGACACATCGGCGAGTGCCTGGCCCCACATCTGCACGCTGACCCCGGCTCTTTGGAGCTTAGATGGACTTGGTTGTGAAGCTGGGTTTTGTTGCCTACCATATGGATGTGGACAACTCATTCTAACTTCATGTTCCTTGTCCGCAGAATGAGCAGAGGAATCATTATCTTACCATCTACCTTGCAGTGTTGCTGAGAACACCAAAGATGATGCATAAAAGTCCTGAGCACAGTGTCCAAATGTTATGGGGCGTCAAATACTGATTATTGCTCATCTAATATTTAGATATAACTGAAATTCGCTTTTTTTAGCCCAGCTACCACTCTTCTGCCGGGTCCTTCCTTTTGCCACCATCTTGAATATGTTCCCTCAGATTAAGACTATCTATATACACCCGTGTCAGTGAGCAAGAAGAAGGATCACAGCTAATGCTTGCTACAGACTTACTTTGTGCCACATTCTGTTCTAACCCTGCATGCACAAACTCCTTTGGTCTTTATAACAACCCCACGAGGCTTTGCAGACGATAAAGCTGAGACACGGAGGAGAGTAAACTATCTCTGTGGCCAGAGTGGCCACACAGAGATCATACCCAGGCACCGTCCTAAGTGCTATTCCCCACAGGGCCACTGCCTTGTGCAAGATTCAGATACTTTCCCCTTTCTCTCCTTCAATTCATTCAGGAAATTTCATGGCAGAACATTATAGAATCAAAATTGTAATATAAGCTTTTGAGTAAACCTTGTGAAATAGTTGACTGATTTCTGTGCTTTTTCATCCACATGGTAACCCCATTTTGCAGATGGGACAATTGAGGTACAGAGAGAAAGGCTCCTGAGCCTTGATGTGGTCCCTGTTACTTAATCTCAGTGCTGTTTCTGCGATGCTCAGTACTCGAAATTCCCTTTCCTGAGCAGTTCAGCCCATTGCTTTCAGTGTGCATGTATCGGGCCTCGCTCAGCTTCCTGATACCTGTGGGATCAAAGTACTCCCTAATTAATTTTTGCTGCAAAGTATTTTTAAAAAGATTCTGGTCTGGGCAGCTAAAACTTAAAAAAAATTACTTTCCCATATATTTGCATGGAATTCCTTCCTTTCCTTGGCATTAAACTGCTTCTACAAAATTGATTTCTGATAAACATCATGACAAAATAGCTAGATGCTCTGTTTTCGGCTATGGATGTCTTGGTTGTTGCTCGCCTGACAGTCAGTAAAAGATCACGCTGAGTAGGCTGGTAGCAGTGGCCCCGACGCCCGGCTTACCCCGCACGTTAACACGTGCTCCAACAGCATCGTCTCTTAGGGGCACGTCTGGGGGCCAGGCAGCCTCCCCCCACACTGCTGATGCCATCCTGCACACCCTCCCCCGCTCTTATGGGAGGTCACTTATTTGTTCTGCACTGTTCCAGCAATGAGATTGCCATAAGTAGTCACAAGGCTTTGGGGCCATTGAAATTCAGGGCAAATGTCCTAATTTATTTTGAAAATGTAACGTGTGATAAATCACAGCCTAATCAAAACTTGTGTTCAACCCAACTTGGAGCACTCCCTCTCTGGAGCTTTTGCTTAGTGCTTCTTCCTTATTTGGACCAACATTTTCTGAGACTTATCTCTGATCTCAGAAACAAGCTAGAACACTGGACATGACAAATGTATTCCTAGAAAACCATATATCTGAGAGGCTCTACAATACACAGTTCCAAGTATATAAGTGATTACCTAGTGAAACTTCTTGATTTGAATGATAGGGTTTATTAGCAGGAGTGCTTTTTGGAAATGTGCTTTTTGAAAATCTACTCTATTTCAACTTGTGGCTGAGAAGAAGCTAACACTGTGTAGGCCTCAGGTGCAGAGGGCCTACGGTGTTGTGTCTTGGAAGATGGCAGGAGTTCAAGTTCTTCTGTGCCATAAACCAGCTGTGTAATTTGAAATTTTTTTTAGTGTTTATTTATTTTGAGAGACAGAGACAGAGTGTGAGCGGGAGAGAAGCAGGGAGAGAAGGAGACACAGAATCCAAAGCAGGTTCCAGGCTCTGAGCTGTCAGCCCAGAGCTCGATGTGGGCCTGGAACTCACGAACCACGAGATCATGACCGGAGCCAAAGTTGGACACTTAAACAACTGAACTACCCAGCTGCCCCCAAACTGTGTAATTTTAAGTAAGAATTAAGTTTTCTGAGTTTCAATTTACTACTTCTTAGGGGAAAAAACTGGGATAATAAGAGAGGAATCTCAATATAAAATGAAAAAAAAAAAAGAGAAAAGTAGTTTCTAAGTCCATAGTGCTAACCCAATTATTCAAAAGTCTGGGCTTTGACATGAGGAAAGCTAAACAGACTAGATCTTCTGCCTCCAAATGATCTCCTCTCCCCGCTGCCATGACTTCCTGGACCAGAGTGAGGTCGCCACACTGAGAGGAACAGCGGGTCTGGGAGACGGTCGTCTCTCAGTGGAGTGAGGACGAGTGAGCTCCTTTCAGGGACCAGATCGAGTTCATGAGGGGGAGGGTGGACCTTGGGCTCCTTGGAATCCCCGCCAAGAGGACTGCTGAGGAGCCATGTGACCCCAAGAGGGGGGCACTGTTGCCCAGGAAGGAGGAATTATAATGTCTGACTGACAAGCGTCGGTGACTTTTGAGCTGTGAGCCTCAGCTTTCTTGTCAGGGCTGTGGCCATGCCTCCCCACTGGGACCATGTCTGAGGAGGCTACAAAATGCCCTGGGGGAGAAGTCGTTGGTGGGGCATCTGCCACAACCCTCGGTGCCATCTTCAGCACCGGGCTGGGCAGGCAAGAGGCGGCTTTGCTGGCACTCATCTCTCTTCTCCCTCTTTCCTTCCTTCCAGCTCCAACTCTGCAGGTGGGGGGGGGGCAACCTGGCGGGGAGGGGGGGAGGCGGAGACAGAGGAGAGCAAGGTGTGGGAGGAGGAAACAGCCAGCTTTTCTCTGCTTCTTGGGCAATGTCCTGGCTGAAGCCAGAGAAGGGAAAGTCTGAAAATGGCAGGGGTGGCTGGGTGGCTCAGTTGGTTAAGTGTCCAACTTCTGCTCGGGTCATGATCTCATGGTTTGTGAGTTCGAGCCCTGCTTTGAGCTGTGTGCTGACAGCTCAGAGCCTGCAGCCTGCCTAGGATTCTCTGTCTCCCTCTCATTCTGCCCTTCCCCTGCTCATGCTCTGTCTCTCTCAAAACTAAACATTTTAATTAATTAATTAATTAATCAATTAACAAATTAATAAATAAAATGGATAATAATATGAAGTTACAGGATTATGACTCAGGAATGGATATTCAAATTGTTAAAAGGACTATTCTTGGGAATCAATGTGACTTAAAGACTTATCTCCTGAGAATGGAGAGGACTGTGATTTCTTTTAGTGAAATGTTTTTGCTTACAAACATTTTTCATGTTCCTCATTTAATTGCATTATCAAAGAACATGTTCTAAATGATGCTAATTCTTCAGAAAACTTTGATACTTCCTTGGAAGGCTCCATTTCTGAGTCTGTGTTCCCTTGAAACAACCTTTATGAGCAGCTGTGGATGCTTAAATTTGACGTAACTTTATCCGTACCTGTTCCTATTCAAGAGTTGGGATTGTGGCATCTGAGAGCCAGCTTTCTAGAGACTAATATCTTTTGAACAGAAAAAACAAGTGCTAGTGCCTGGCCATTGTTTTGTAATCGGTTTGTGTCTTTTTGAAAAACAGAAACATACTCTTTATTTGTGAGTACAGGGATATAGATATATAAATATCTCCATCCTTGTGATTAAATCTGTTAACTATATATATATTCTCATAAATTGCTCTTTCTAAAAGAGCTTATTAAAATCTTCCACTTTGCTTATCGATTTATTCATTTCTCCTTGTAATTAGATCAACTTTTATGTTTGGTATTTTAAGGTTGATAGGTACATAAACACATAATGCTTATTATAACTTTTGGTGGACTATCATTGATTATCATATAGTATCCTTCTTTATTTAGAATAAAACATATGTTAATTCTATTGAATTACACTTTAAATTCTATTTTGCCTGATATTTAATATCACTGCATCTTTTCAGTCAGTTTTGCCTTTTTACCATTTGCCTTTTCAATCTTTCTGTGTAAAATTTTCTTTAGTTGATTATTAGTAAGTAGCAAAGAACTTTACCTTGGTTTTGTATCTAATATAGAGAACTCTTTCTTATGGCAGACTTCAGAACAAGGAAAATCACCAGGGATAAAGAGAGTCATGACATAATGACAAAATGATAAATTCTTCAAGAACATAAGCGATTCTTAATGTGTATGCTCTTACCAACATAAAGTCGGAACATGTAAGGTGAAAACAGATAAACCCACAAGGAGATGGACAAATGTACAGTTTAGATGCCAATCTATTCCATCAGTAGTTGATGATACAGCAGTGAGAAGGTCAGTAAGGATATAGTGGAAAGGAACATTGGTACTAATCAACTTAATTAACCTTGAGAGATTACTTCATCCAACAGCAGAATGCAAATCCTTAAATTCACATGAAACACTCACAACAGAGACCAGATTCTGAGCTATAAAAATACACCTTTACAAATTTAAAAGAATAGAATAACAGAAGGATAGGTTGGCAAAATCCCCGACATGGACACTAAATAATAAATGGGTCAAAGGAAGACATCTCAGAGAAATTAGAAAATATTTTTAACTCAGTGAAAATGAAATTATAACTTATCAAAATTTGTAGGATGCAGCAAAAGCAGTACTTTGAGGGAAGTTTCTAGCACTGAATGTATATGTTAGAAGAGAAGAAATATCTAAAATCAATAACCTAAGCTCCCATTTTAGGAAATTAGAAAAAGAGTATATTAAATACCAAGTAGGACAAAGAAAGATAATAAAAGAAAAGAAAGAAGAAAGGGAAGAAAAAGACATAATAAAAATCAGAGCAGAAACCAATAAAATAGATAACAGAAAAACAATAAAATCAATGAAACCAAAGTCTCTTTGAAAAGATCAATGACATTGATAAGCTTCTAGCCAGCCTAGAAATGGAAGAGGAGCCATTACTACTGATCCCCTGGACATTAAAAGGATAATAATGGAATATAATGAACAGTTCTTTGCTCAAAAACTTGGTAAGTTAGATAAGATGGACCAATTATTTGATAGAATCTGTTTTCTAACTGGTGAGTTTATTCATTTATAATATTGTGGTTTTTTATATATTTGAATTATTTCTGCACTCTTTGTCCTTCCTGTTTATCAAAATTTTTCCTTTTTTTTCCCTTTCCTATCTTTTATTGGATTAATCTAGTTTTTCTTAATACCCTTCTCCCTCCCATTCCCCCTACCAAATTTGGAGGCGATACATTCTGTTCCTAGTGTTTAAATGGTTTACCCTTAAAAACACTAGAAGAGTCTGCTAGTTTTCCTCCATTGTCCATTCCCCCCTTCTGTTTAGTAACAGAGAGGCTGATCTTAGTTGAGTTGCAGCTGCCTAGAACGAAGAGCACACCTCCCAACTTCCCCTGCAGCCACATGTGGTTACAAGTGACCTGGGATCTAGGGTCCTGGAGGTCGTGATGACATTAATGATAGCAGTTCGGGTGGAGTCGTGGAGGGGAAAGCCTGATCTGCATGAGGTCCAGAGACAGTGAGAGACAAACAATTAGAGCAGAACGTTGGAGACATCTCTTTCCAGGGAGCAGCTTTATTTTGTGATGTATGGAGGTAAAATTCATGCAACCTAAAGTTATCCCTTTTAGAGTGAACATTCCAGTGGCACTTGGTAATTCACGACACTGTGCAAACATCTCTAGCTAGTTCGACAACAGAATACAACCACGGACCGTGAAGCAGCCTCTCCCCATCTCCCACCCGGTGGCATCCACGAGTCTGCCTCTGAGCCTGTGGATTTACCTCTTCCAGATATTTCACACAAATGTGGCTGAGGAGTTTGGTTACTTTCTGTAAAGGGTACACAGCAATGAGGCAATGGCTGAAGTGTCTGCACGTCTCAGAACGGTTGTGGAAATCTCCCTCCGCGGCCACTTTGAATACAACCCCCTCAGCATTCGGTTTACACAGTCCCCGGCCTCTCCTGGGGCGGCTTCAAGGAGGCAGAACTCTCCATTCTCTCTGGATCCCAGCAGTCTTCCTCCAGGCGGTTAAAGTGACACCTATGATGTCTTTAAAGATTCTTTTAACGGCTCTGTACCTATAGATGGGGACCTACCCGTGGAGAGGCAAAGGCTGCTAAGCCCAGCTGCCTCCTCTGGCCTCAGTGACACAGTAGGAGAGCGGTCAAGGTGGGCTCCTGGGGACACTGGGAACCCGCAGCTGGGGCCACTGGGCTCTCCCCTGGCCTTGCGTGGTTGGCTTCTCCTCTGACAGGCAATGCTCCCAAATTACAGCCACTATGTACTGTGTACATTTTTTAGCTAGTACCATGCCGACTGCTCTCCGTGTTTAGTCTCAAATATCTTCACGACCACTTTGCTGTGCTGTTGTTACTTAGGTGCAATTATTACTACTACTCCCATTTCATAGATGAGGAAACCGAGGCTCATAGCGGGGAAGTGATAGGTGAGACGTGTGAGCGTGACCGGAAAGCCTGGGCCAGCCAATGCGCTGTGCTGCCTCACTTCTAGCTGCGTCTCCAAGGCGATGGCAGGGCAGTGGTCCCAGGAGGGTCTGGCAAGAGAGCCCCGCGGATTCCCTTGGACGGGGGGGCCACTCCTGTTTTGTATTCTCTCCAACGCAACTCGAGTGACTCCATATTTCCTTGCATTTTAGGCATGTTGCTTTGCAGTTAGAATTGGTTGGCTGTTCCCCTTGGCACTGAGCCCGTGATTTTTCCATTTTTCTCATGTTTGCTTTCAGCCACTTGAAGGTTGCATTCTGTCCTTCTTTGCTCCCAAGATCTGGTTTGGCTGCTGTGGGCCATCCAGAGCTCTTGACTTGACATTTCATCAGCTTGACATTTCATCAGCCTCCTTTCTCACTTCCCACCCTTGGGATACATGTTCAAGTGCAGCTTGCTCTCTCTCCCCCCAACTTCTTAAGTCCCCCAGCCCAGATGTCAGTTGTAGGCCCAGGAGACCCTCTCTGGCCTGGGGGCCCTCGGCGGGAGGCTGTGCTCTGCCTGTGGTGCCCCTGGCCACGGGGCTGTGTCTTCCTGAAGGCCATTTCCAAGGAGGCTGGGGATATGGTGGCACAACTTCCCTTCTCTGGGCATGTGGGACAAAGTCGGGAATTTCAAGCAGGGTTCAGTGTGTGGCATTCACAGTGAAGGAAGTCCTGTCCTGTTTGGTAAATGTACAGGTAGGGATGGGGCACCTGGTGGCTCATTTGGTTAAGCGTCTGGCTCTTGCTTTTGGCTCAGGTCATGATCTCATGGATGTGAGTTCAAGCCCCACATCAGGCTCCATGCTGACAGTGTGAAGCCTGCTTGGGATTCTCTCTCCCTCTCTCTCTCTGCCCCTCCCTCTGCTTTCACGCATGCTCACACTCTCTCTCCCTCTCTCTTTCAAAATAAATAAACTTAAAAAAAATTTAAAGGTAGGGACAAAACAGGTGGTAGATGGTAGACTCTCAACTACAAAGAAATCTGTTACAAGAAATGGGGGAGAGCACCAGGAGGTGGTTTAAAACATGTTTCTTTAACATACTGTATAGTTCAATGAGATATTACCATTGGGGGAACTGGGAGAAGGGTATGTGTGAAGTCTCTGTACTATTTTTTGTGAGTTAAACTATTTCAACACAGATGATGGTAATAATAATAACAATAGTAATAATGATATTTTTGAAACTTGTGTCTCCGTTTGTGTCTCAGTTTCTATTTTTATCTATACTGATTTTACTACAGGTCTTACTACTTATGATAATTGGGAATTGGGAAGACCCCCTGGCTATCCCATTAAACATCTGTGGCTTTATTCATGTCACACTCTCTATTTAAAAAAAACATTTTAAACAGCATTTTGAGATATAATTCACACGCCATACATGTGAATAGGATTGCACAACCATCACCCCAACAGAAACCTCGTACCCATGAGCAGGCACTCCTTCTTCCTATTCTAAATATTTCATTTAACTGGAGTCATAACATGTTATCTGTTGTGAGTGGCTACTTTCATTTAGCATACTGTCTTCATGGCTCACCCACGATGTTCTGTGTCAGTATTTTATTTCTTCTTATTACTCAATAATATTTCATTGTATGGGTGTAACTCCTTTTATGTATCCATTCATTAGTTGTTAGACATTTGGGTTGCTTCCCAAATATGTTTTCATTTTTCTTGGGGAAAACACCTAGGTGAGGAATTGCTGGTCATATGGTAACTCTATGTGTAGCATTTTGAAGAACAGACAAACTGTCTTGAGAAGAGACTGCACCAGTTGACATTTCTACCAGCGGTGTGCAAGAGTGTCAGTATCTCCACTGAGATTTGTCACTGACTTTTTCATTGTCGCCATCCTATTAGGTATGAACTGGAGTCTTACTATGGTTTTTATTTGACTTTCCTTGATGACTAGCAACATGGAACCTCCTGTGCTTACTGGCCATTTGAATACTTTGATTGAAATGATCTCTATTCTGATCCTTTGCCCATTTTTCAATTGCGTTATCTTTCTATCATGGGTTGTAAGAGTTCTTTATGTTTTCTGAATATAAGTCTCTTATCAGATATATCATTTATAATTTTTTCTTCCATTCTGTGAGTTTTCTTTTCAGTCTCTTGAAGTCTCACAGTCTTCACGGATATATGCCAAAATAAGCTGACTGAAACTCAGCCCCAAGACTTTTCGCAGGTATTATGGGTAGAAGTGAAACATTTTGCTTGAAAACTGCCAGAAGTCAGCTGTCTTGCTGAAGGATAAAGTCAATACTTCTTGGGGAAGCCTTTTCCTCTGCTCAGGCAGAATGAACTAAACACACCCTTTAGCTGCACAAATATAAACCAAGTCCTGACTCACTGCACTGACTTGACAGTTTCCTTGATGCTGAGGCTTTAAACAGAAAAGCTGGGTTCTTTTAGTTAATGTAAACCGCTCTGTATGTTTTAGTCAGAGCAATGTCTTCGCAGATTTCCTCGTGTTTATTTGGTGGTGGGGTGGGCGGGGAAAATGTTTCCTGGCGCTATGTGTTCCGTGCCTGCGCCTGGGCTCTCTCTGACGGAGATGGATGGTGTTTGTGTGTTTATCCTAGAGTTGTACATGAGACATGAACGCAGAGAAAGGAGGCCA
>NC_043710.1:102028651-102099493 GCF_006229205.1 Suricata suricatta | reverse complement strand
GGTCTCTTCAATAGCTCTCGGATCAGCAGCCGCGGAGGAAACAGCGACAGGAGAAGGGAAAGGGCTGAGGAGATGGCACATAATGACGGAAGACACAAAGCTGTGATGCGTCTCAGGAAGAACTAGGGTTCACTTGGAAGGGGAGAAGCTGGACCTTTAACAGTCAAGCCGGACCACTGTCACTTATGCCTTGTAGGCTCACGTGACTGTGGTAAATCCACAGTTCACCTTTACAACAAGCAGGCTGGGTCAGAAGTCAGACACTGGCAGCCTGGGGGCCAAAAATGGTCACTCTGTGGATATTTTTCGTTGGATCAACACAACTTCTAGTTAGATTTGCACATTTTTTAATGTTTATTTATTTTTGAGAGAGAGAGAGATGAGCATGAGCAGGGGATGGGTAGAGAGAAAGGGAGACACAGAATCTGAAACAGAGTCAAGGCTCCAAGCTGTCAGCACAGAGCCTGGTGCGGGGCTCAAACCCATGAGCCATGAGATTATCCGAGTAGAAGTCGGATGCTTAACTGACTGAGCCCCTGGGTGCTCCTAGATTTGAATTTAAATGGCAGTGAGGCACCCGCATTCTCTCTTCAGTTTGCCACAGACCCTACCACTCTCTATTACTCATACCGGTGGCCTGATTTGCATATTCATGTTACCTATCTAGCCTCAGATATCTATGGATATTTGAATTATGGAGTCTTGACTAGAGTCTCTCAATGACTTGTATCTGGAATTCTGTGATTCAAAGTGATCTCAGCAAGAGGGCCTTGAATATCCCAGCCCAGAGACTCCTAGAGTCTCACCTCTACGGGGTGGAGATACTCTCTGTGCTCAGTGATCAACTGTGATCACTGCTTCTCTTACTGATCAACTGTTACCACCTGTTTCTGGCATTTTTATAATGAATGGATGGACCAAGAGGTGAGAAACTGCTAGGAGAAAGCCAAGAGATATATCCTTTAGAAGACCAATATACCGAGCAAGGATCAACCTACTCTCTAACATCCAAACCTGCTCCTAGGACAGGCTCCAGAAGCAGTTTTTAACTCCCACCATAGATTTGAATCTATGTCAGCTTGTTCCTCCTTCAGAAGCTTCTCTTGGCCAGCCTCATCTCCAACAAATGTGTCGTTGGTGATTGATCATAGTTCAAATACCATGAGCAGATGGCAAAGGCATTTTTTGGGTTAAAGATGCTTTCCAAGTCTCTTGGAATTTCACCACACAGGAGCTGTCTATTCTGTGTATCCTAAGGCCAGCCCTGAGAGTTAAGGAGACATGATTGAAAGAGAAGCTTATCTTTCTAGAGATGTTATTTCTGCCCTTCTAAAGAGCATACTATCAAATTACAGGTGAGTAGTGTTCTATATATTTTGAAATCATCTCATGTAATCATCTCATATGATTATAACTCCTATGAGACCATAGGACAGACAATGTTGTTCTTATTTTGCACAGGACAGAGCTGAAGCACAGAGAAATTAAGAACCTGTTCAAAGACACACTTGGGTTAAGTGACTGAAACATAAACCTTCATGAGTTCTCGTTTACAATACATGCAAATGAAAATTTTTAGGAAAACTGAATTTACCCCAAGCTCTTCCTCATAAACGATATTTATATAAGCCTCTTAATTCCTAGTTTTATGCTTTTCCCCTTTCTTCTTTGTCCTTGTGATTTGGATGTCTGCAAATGGGGCCAGAAAATGTGATAAGGAGAAACAGGATTGAATACACCCAAGCTCACTTCAGTGTGTAATTTTATGACAAACTGCTGAAGAGATGTTCTCGGAGGAAAGGTTAAGTGTGGTGGTGTTGAGAACCACTGGCATATAAAAAGTGTAATAAAATCAGTGTAGCGTGGAAAGAGAAGACAGCCTACCATGAACTTGATCTAATGGAATCAAACCAAATAATGTCCAAGCAGGATATAAGAACTACGATCTCAGATCCAGATATTGCTGTGCAGATAAAACCTGGCCCAAGGGGCTGACCATGGTTTGTATTAGCAGTGCTGCATGCCCAGGGGAAGAAAAGATTTAAGGAGGTGCATCGGCTGAAAGCGTGTGAAGTTCAAAGCCAAGAGTAAGAAAACAATTAGAAACAGACATCTCCTGTTTTACCACAGCTTGAATAAAGAAAAGCGGATGGTTTACATAAGCAACAGAGCTCTTGGAAAAAAAGACATACAGCTTATGAGAGAATGTTTAGGGGAAATTCACTTTTCCTAGGAAAAGAGAATGCAGTATTTGAATGAACCCGGTACGTGAATACCATGGAAGAGTTACAGAATGCTTAAAGATTCGTGCATCACATGGGGTTTGTCCCTCTTGCAAATGCCTGCCTGGGAGAACGGTCCTGAAGAAGAAGGTCTATGGGCTTGACCTTGGTGCTCTTGTGAAGGTCAGTTATTAATTTTAGATAACCCCCTGTGTAGTAGCAAGAACTTTGATTCTAGGGAAATATCAACTATTTCCAATCACAGGAGAGTGAATTCTAAGAAATTGTAGCACAGTAAATTGTCAGTCATGGACAATTATGAAGAGCTATAATTAAGGGATAAAGCTGTCATTCAGAAGAAACAAATGGCTGACAGAATAAACAGAATTCTCATTAGTGACTCTTCTAAAGTATTTTCTTCCACAGCAGCCCATCAGTTGAGAATCACCGTGTTCAGTCTTTTGCATGTGAAAGGTGTTGTCAGAACATTTCTTCTTCCGGACCAGTGTTCTGATCATTGGGCACTCATTCATATCTAGGGTTTCTCCTGCAAGTTTTAGTGGGCTTTTTGTGTTCCCTTTAGGCAAGCTGGGAGGACTGGAGAGGGACAAGCTCACCAAAGGTCATCCACATGAGAGGTGGAGCCCACTCTAAGGAAGGGAGGGCTGAACAGCAAGGGTGTAGCCAAGGGACATACTGCTAAGTGCAGAACAGGAAATTCTAAATTCAAGTGATTATCAATCAGTTGCCCAATGATCCACTAACTATGGATTCATATCTGAGTATTAGGCTTAGGGGACTGCAATGACAAATAAAATCTAAAAGGACTGGCTTTCTAGGATCTCCACGAGCTACTGGAAGCCCAAGGGGTCAGCGGAACTGTGCCAGCAGAATTAGGAAACTGCACCCTTGTTGGTGTGAGCTGGGGAGTGCTGGAGAGTGGAGGATTAGCAGATGTGGGAGGGACGTTGATGAGAATCAGCTCTCTCTGCTGGCGTCAGCAGCAGCGTCCTCGGTGGTCAAGGATGGAGAACCGAGGCCTTTGGCACAGAGGCCCTGCCTGGGCTGGCAGAAGCCATTAGCACAGATGCTCTTTTCTCACTGGCGCAAGAGAAAGTCATCATTACGTGTGGCCCAGAGCAGGAGAGAAAAGCGAGGACGGGTAGGGGCAGGCGTGTGCTGGCCAAAGCACCAGCTATGCCTTCCCAAAGCTGTGTGGGAAAAATCCCAAGGGCCTCAGCTCTCTTAAAGATTGGGTGTGAGCACATCCTAAGAAATTCTCTTCTGTTGCTGCAGTCTCATTGTTACCAGCTGTGTGTGGGCTGGGGACACACAGAGGCTACAACAGAGAGAAGGAAAGCCAGTGTCTTGTGAGTTACATGAGTGATTTTGGGGGAAGAATTGATGAACGTGATAAACCTTGGTTGGATCTTGCCACTAAAATGGTTTGGCTTTGCTTGGAGGTTTTTCAAATCAACTGACAAGAGGAAGGGCCTGAAGGAGAGTGAATCCTCTCTCTCTCTCTCTCTCTCTCTCTCTCTCTCTCTCTCGGATTCAGGTGGTGAGTAATTCCTCTCTTTCTGACCACAGGGAGGAGGCTCTGAAGCAAGAAAAAAGAAGTCTCCAAGATATGGGGTATGCAGTAATTTCAGACTTTGGTAGTGCAAAAGGAAAGAGCTGTGTGTGAATGGAATGAGAAAACCAAGTCACTTAGGAGCACATTTTGTTTTAGGCTCATAGAGATGGCAGGAAGGAGAAGAGAGGGCATTTGGATTTAGAAGTAATCAGTCACGATTAGAGGCAGGTCAGGTGGAGAGGCAGGGAAAGGTTTGGGAAGTAAATCCAATGGCACAGGTAATATATAGTCTTTGGTAAGAAAAGCTGGCTTCAACTGCCCAAATAAATAATTGAGGTGCAAGTGGAACTATGACAGGACACAGGAGGGGCTAGACGAAGTGACGGTTGGCTCCAGCGAGAAGCATCAGCAGCGGGTGAAGGCTGGAGTGACTGTGGGAGCGTGCTGAGAGCAGAGGCCCTGTCTCGGTCATCACGGGGTCTAGCTCAGTCTCTACCCAGTCAACTACCAAGTAGGTGACACTTCAAGAACACCGCTAAGCTAAATGTGGTTTCTAAGCTTCTCTGCTTGGAAATAGTATCACCAAATGGTGTTTGCCTATTTCTTGTTCTTCTTCCTTTCTCCGACTCAGTTTTCTAAAAACTTGTTTTTCGTTCCAAAGTATATTTTTCTCATCAGAACATGATCAAATAAACATTTTGATTCCCCTTGCTTCTCTGGGTTTTTAAAGGTAAAGGTCAAGGCAGTTCAGCTTCCTACACAAGCATTCCAGACTGTTTGGACTTTAATGCATAAATTGGGCCACTGACTGAAGCAAATTTTTCTTTCTGAGTTCACTTTCACTTCAAGTTGGAAGTCAGTGGTACTCATGAAAATGGGCTGATGCAGCAGGAGAAATGAACTTCATGATTCAACTAAGTTCCTCATCACTGGCCCTCTGTTACCTGATTTCAAAATTACATAGCCTAATAATTATAAACAGATGTGCCTAACTGAGTTAAGCACAATGAAAGACCGTTATACACAGGGTCACAGAAAACATCATTTTCTGAGTTCTGTGTGTCCTAACACGGGGTCTGAGTGGGGAAATGACTACCAAGAGGGGTTAGCAAGCCATCCATGCCCATGAGAACCACACTGAACATCAGGCTATCATGAAGGAAGTAGTGATATCGTGAGAAAATCCTTGGAGCAGAACTTGGGTTCAAGTCCCAGCTATGCCAGGTGACCTTGAGAGTGTCACCTAACTTTCTTAAGTGTCAGTTTCCTTATCTCTCAAGCATTTCTTGAGTTTCCTGTCCCCATAGTGCAGCAGAACCCCAGCCTCTCAAGATAACCAGGGTCAATGTCCTCACTAACATTCTTTACTCTGCTGATCAGTCTACCAGTTTGAGGACCCTGAAGGGAGCAGATGGGAATCTTAACTTGGAACCCTTAAAAGTCTCTCAGTGGAAGTGTCCCTTGCCACCCCTCTGCCAACAACCAGGACATCTAATCTGGCAGAAGCCAAGTGCATGGGAATGGAAAGTCAAATTCCCTAAGTGGGTCTCTGGGAGTGATGGTGAGAGGGGCCATTCTGATATTCACTCCTTGATCCCAGGAAAGAAGGTTTGTGGTGAAACCAGATCATGTGATCATCTGCCCACTGGTATGGCTTCTTTGCTAAAAATTTGGGCCGATAGTCTGAAGTGATCCCATGCTGCTAATTCAGGCCTTCATCCACTGTGGGTGGTGCTGGCAGAGGTACGAAGGGGAGGCAGTGCGAACCCACACCAAGAGTAATGTGATCAGTTCCATAAGGATGACTGGCTGCCCCCTGCAGGGTAGAATGCTCTGATATAATCCACCTGTCTCCAGGTGCCATGGGACGATGCCACATTGAGGGTTTAGTGTAGTCTCTGCTGCTAGCACTTTAAGCACTCAGCTGTGGCAGTAGCTAGAGCAGCCTTGGTAAGAAGGAGTGTGTGCTGGCGGGCATGGCCTCCATCCATAACTGCCCACTTTGCAAGCACTGGCATGGCTAACATCCATGAGACAAGCTGTCCTGCCCTACTGTCCAACTGGTTGTTGAATGCCTCCTCTCTGGTGTGCATTAATTTAAGGCAACAAAGATCTACATGCTTTGCACTCATTTCTAGTGGTCCATTTATAGGCTTCTTCCCCAGAATTCCTCATCTCCTGTCTTTCAAGTTTGCTCCTCCCAGACGCTAATCAACCAAAGTCATTTACCATGTGCATCCCAACCTCAGGCCACTTCTCCCTCTACACAAAGTAAATGCCCAACTGTACTGCTTACATCTCTACCCTTTGATAGAATTTCCCATTGCTACTTGTCCCATAGAGTCATCCCTGAGTGCAGCAAAAATACAATGGTAGTCCACTGTTGGCCAACACCGACATAAATGGCTCACTTGTGGACAAATCAGCCCCAATATTTTTCCTCCTTAACTCGCTGGTTGTAGGGAACCCCGTGTGAGGGACACGGAAGACATTACATGGAGGGAGATGACCTGGGAATATGGACCTATGTGCTCGAGATGCTTACTTGTGCTCATGAGCCTGCCCCAGCCCAATCCTGGCTTTGCCATTTCTGTTGTGTGATGTATTACTCGTATGTCCACTCAACTTTATGGTAGATCTGATAATCCCAGAACATGATGAGTTGCTCCAGACACAGTAGGGGCCTGTGGCCTGACAGAATTTGCTAACTCTCTGACACAAAAGAATGACTCTGCTCCACAGCCGTAGGGTTCCGTGATTCTCCTGCTAGAATGTTCCAGAGGCTCCAACAGCACCCTTATGCATCAGGGTACCTTTGGCATTGTCAGATCTGCTGGCTCATAGGCCCAACTCCTAAATATGCAGCTCAACAGATTCACACAAGAAAACATACTCCTGAAACCACCACCCAGATCAAAGAATAAGATGTCATTAGCTGGCTCTAAGTTTTAAGAGAATTTGTCAGGTAGCTTTTCATAGTGAGAAATATAATACAAAAGAAATTGTATGCTAAAGAAATCATCGACACTGTCCTTATACAGCCATTTTTTACATTGACTCTGAATAAACACTGTAAGTGTAGTATGAATTCTGTAGCTACTCTATGATGAGCAAATAAAGTAGCATAGTTCCTGACTTTATGGAGCTTGTGTTCTAATAGGGGAGACAGGCGTTGATCATTAGCCATAATGCTAATGCATATATAATTGTTTCTTTTCCCTCAGGTTCCTAGCTAGCTTTCTATCACTTTGATTTCTCATCTTCTCAGCCCAGTTACTTCGGGTTATGGCCTGAGACTTGTTCTGCACCTTTGGTTCATTTGGTCTTTGCATGCAGCCTCGATCATGGTACTTGGACTCCTGCTTTCTTATACAGGCTCTGGCTGACCTCCATCTCTGGTCCCTAGGACCTTCTGGAGTCTTAGAAGAAACTATCTGCTCCAACTTAGGCCTTGGTGAGGACCAATCCCTGCCTCAAGTTCCTGGGCTCCTGGGGTGGGATGGAAACAGCAGGGACAGAAGTGTCCCTCGGGCTATCCTGATGCAGGAGTGAGCTCACTGCCAGAGTCTGGAGGCGAGCTGACTTTCCAGCCTTTCCAGCTCAGCCCAGCAGCTGTCTTTGTGTCCTTCTCCAGCTGGTCTTGCCGCGTGGCTTGGGGCAGCCCTCCTGGAAGCTCAGTGTTATGGCAGTTTCTCCAGCCTCTTCCTAAATCCCGCAGATTACCTAAAATCTCAAATTAATCTCTCTTCTGCTTAAAATGGAGCCTGCCATTTGCAACTAGGAACACAGAACCATATGCATGGCGGGGCCTGTTGGAAAGGCAGAATCCCAGAATGTCAGAGCTGGAAGGAAGCCTTAGACATTAGACTAACTGCCCCACACCCAAATGCTGCTCCTGATCCATTCTAGTTCCTATAATTCAGAGGGATTTCTCAAACACTGAAATCAAATCCTATAGCTCACTTGTTTCAAATGCTGTTTAAAATTCTGGAATGGAATCCAAACTCCTTAACACATCTACCTCACATGCTGTAGGCCCTGACCTCCTTCTTTGACTTCATTTCCTAGCAGTCTTACTCCGCCCATGGTGGGTGTCCTTTCTGGCCCCTGGACGTGCCAGCCACAGACCTGCCTTAGAGCCTTTGCCCTTGCTGTTCCTTTTAACTGTAATAATCATGCCCAAATCCTTGCATGGCTGACTTCTCATTCACATGTCGGCTCTCCAGAGCCACTTTTCTTTACCATCCTATCTTAAGAACCATCCTCCTACGGCTTGCTAACCCATCACTCCTATTTTCTTTATTGGCCTTGCCATTTCTACAAGTATGTGTTTTTACCTGCGTACAGTCTGTCTCTGTGAGAGCAGGTGCCCTCCAGCGTCTTGTTTTCTGCCATATTCCCAGTGCCCAGACTCGAGCCTGACACGTAGTCAGTGCTCAAATAATAAGTATGGAATGTGTGAATAACTGGCTCTGGAAATAGTTGTGGAAGGCTTGAGATGGAACAGAAGCTGCATAGAAGGAATGAGAAAGGGAGCCACTGGGGTGGGGGTCGACACTACCACTGCACACAGTCACTCGTGCACGACAATGACGGATCTAAAGAGGCATGCTCCTGTTGTAGGGAGCACAGCTTGCATATTATTCTGACACTTCCCTGGAAGATTAGAGTGAAGTGTCTTGCTCTGACAAAATTAGTCTGTTCCTGAACAATCTTCTATCTGATGCAAGCGAGGCCCCTTCAGGAAGGGACACTTGTTTCTGACTGGTACAGAGACATCACATGGGTTTGCAGTGACCCTGCAAGGACCCAAAGGAGATTCAGAAGGCTAAGAGGCGCTTTGCATTCTGCTGCAACAAGGGAGAGGCTAGTCTGATGCAGCGGAGCGATGCCAGTCTTGAAAGCCAGGCAAAGGAGTCTTCACTTTGTGTGCCAGGAAATTAGGAGCCATTACAGATCTTGCTCCCAGAAGGCTCAAGGAGTCTGGTGCCCTTCACAGGTGCCTGAGAAGAAGTCCAGGGGATTGTAAATGAGCAAAAGGCCATTGGAGGCACCACCACAGACATGAACTTGTGCTTTTTCCCATGGTACTTCGGGCAGGAAGAGGGGGGGGGGAAGATAACACAGTGTCTGGCACATGGTAGACAACCAGGAGGTACTTACAGAATAACCCACACAAGTCATAGCATGGAAAGTCCCTACTGGACCAAGTTGGTGGTAGATAACAGAGTCCTCACAGCCGTGGGGACAGACTGGCAGAAGGAGGTACAGAGAAGATACATGTGTCCCTGAGGCAATGATGACTTCCACCATCTCCTTAGTGAACAAACGGGTCCCGAAGACAGAGTTCATTCAATCTGCAATCAGTCTCCATGAGGCCTCGTAGGTGACTCTTTTCTTCATATCTCTGTTTTGTCCAGATGAAATATCCTGAGGTGGGCATAGCTCACAGAGAGAGAGAGAGAGAGAGAGAGAGAGAGAGAGAGAGAGAGAGAGCACACACAAGCCAAGAATTACTGGTGAAAATGCCCCTGGGTCGAATCCACTCCCTGTCTTCATTTTTCTCTGTTCCTTGGCAGTTTCTATGAACACAAATCACGTATTTTTATAACTGTTCTTCATTAAAATCATTGAGGGCTGAAAACAAGACAGCAGGCTGGAGCTGACGTGACTGCTGAGGGATCTCACTTCTTTGCCTTGCCAGGAAGTCCAGGAACAGACTGAGGCTTGGCTAGGCCAGCAGGGGGAGGGACTCAGGTTTCCCTCCTGACTCCCTCCCCCTCTCTCCCTCCTTCCTCTTTTCTGCCCTTCCCTCCCTCTCTCCTTCCTTCCCTCCTTCCTTTTATCTGTCCTCTCTGCTCTCCTCTGTCCACTTTAAGTTCTTCCTAAACGCCACCTGTGTTACAGATATCACATCAATCCTAAAGACAAAGAAATTAATGAGACACCCCATCATTATGGTGTATATACACTATAGCCTTTCCTTGCATTTTTAGGGATTTGGCTTGAACTCAGATTTAGGAGTAAAAGCACTTATTTTGCATTTCAGGGCTGTCAGAGCTCTGATGCTGTAGGGTTCCTGTTTGGCCTGCTGAGAGGAGCAAGAAGGGTAGTCAGGAGGGCGTGAGGGTGACCTGCTTTTCTGCATCTTGCAGGTAATTCGCTTGGCCAGGCTGACAAATGTGACTCATGGAAACTCAGTCATGGGTGTGTGTTTTAGTAAGGATCCCTGGGTGTTCACCAGAGATTGTGAGTATCTATGAAAAGGAGGTGCAGCGTACAATCGCCAGGAATGTTATTTTGCCCTTTCAGCTTCCTTCAAGAGGAAGAGGGCAACAGACCATTCAGCATGTGTGAAATGTAGCAGGCTGTTAAGACTCAAGTTATCAAGTAGAGGCCTCTCTAATTTTTGGGGCTATTTCATATTATTCAGAGATGTTAATAAAAACCACAAAGGCCACTGGGATCATTTCTTTGTAGAACATAGCTCAGAATTTCTACGTCTTTGTTGGTAGAGAAAACAGAAAAGCAAAGAGTAAGTTCAGAAGCTGGGGACAGCCGATCAAGGTGCTGGTGACAGTTTAGTTACTATTAAGTTGGGTGGCTTTGGACAATGAGTCCAAATGAGTCTTGGTAACATCACCTCCCTCACCCACTGTGCAAGGGTGTGAAGAGGATTTACTGACACAAGAGCGGAAAGGTCACTTGAACAATGAAGGCTCCTACTCAGCTAGGTGTGGGCGTGGTAAACTGAGTGTCTCCGAACTATGAGGTAGGAAGATGCCGTGACCAGGAACCAGCGACTCTCCTGAGATTAGTTCGAGATCCTTCCTCCTTTGCATTTTCTGCCTCTATGTTGAATTTTCTTCCCCTTTCATGGCTTTCACCCAAGGCTGACCCTTTAAATGAGAGCCTCGTGTCTTTCCACAGTGATCTGACCTGTAGTAACCAAGGAAACAGGAGTCCTGTGACTGTTGGCATCGTCTCTGCATGCTCTTTTGCTCCCAAGAAGCCGAATTCAAATGCTCTCTGGCCACACTGTGCCCTCTTCCCCTGGCTGGTGTGTGAGCCCTCCTGGTCTCTGTCATGGTCCCTCCAAGTCCTCATTCCTGCCCAAGGCAGTCCTTCCTTCCCAAGTGACCACCTTCTTTTCAGGGGCTTTCTAAGGAAATTCCTCTGAAGTGTCTGCCGGCCAGGATTTGACGCAGTCTTTACAGCCAAGTCATAAGCCCCACGAGAAAGCTAATCAATCTCCTGTTTTAAATAGTCATCTGGGTCTGGGCCAGAGCCCACCCTTCCTAGTTTAAACACTCATCTTACTCAACAGTTTTAGCTCTGACTCTTAAGTTTCCCCAAATTAAACCCCTCACCCTCAACATGAATTTGCTATCATTTTGAAGGATAAAAACAAATCTGCCACAGATATTAAAGGTCATTCTCAAAGGGGACTCGTTTGAGTGTTCTGAATTATTTATCATTGAATTGTGCCTTAGCCACTGGAGGGTTCCCTTTTAAAAATTTTTTTTAATGTTTTATTTATTTTTTTAATACAGAGAGAGACAGAGCATGAGACGGGGAGGGGCAGAGAGAGAAGGAGACACAGAACTGGAAGCAGGCTCCAGGCTCTGAGCTAGCTGTCAGCACAGAGTCCGACACAGGGCTCGAACCCGCGAACGTGAGATCTGACCTGAGCCGAAGCTGGAGGCTTAATCAACTGAGCCACCCAGGCGCCCCGAGGGTTCCCTCTTAAAGGGCAACCCTTATTGGGATTCAGGCATCCTAATGCATTTGGATTTAAAAAAAAAGTAATCTATGTAATAAGCAGGGCTGTGGTCATCCTACCATAGCTAGTTGCCCATCTGAGGATTCTGGATATGTAACCTGTTTCTAAAACCATGTACAATGTTTCCAGCAAACATGCCTATACTAGGGCTTTTAAAACTGGAAATTCAAAACCATGAACAAGTTGGGGGGATAAAATATTCATGAAACAGTTACTGTTTTTGCACATTAAATTGAATTGCTCATGAGTCAAAGAGGAAAAACCCTTTGAAAGACCAGAACTCAGACTATCATAAAAACGGGAATATTTCGGGTCTGCAAGAGAAGTGGGACAGAGCAGCTGACATCTGTTTGGCACCTACTCCGTCGCTGCCGAGAACTTTCGTGTGCATGGCCTTTGCCCCTGTTAGGCTGCGAGATGTCGGACAATTTACCTAATGTCTCAGGGCAGGGAACCCCTGACCTGCGAACGGGGGTGATGATGATCTCTGACTCGTCGCTTGGCTGTGAGAATTCAGGGAGATGCGTACAAGGCTTGAACAGAGTGTCTTGCGCCCTGGAAACATCTGATAGCACCTGTGCTTTCTGTAGCACCTCCAGGAAGGTGTCACTACCTCCACGTGAGAAATAAAGAGGCATCATGTTTAGAGTTGTCACTAGTATATGCAAAAGCCAGGATTCGGGGCCAGGTCTCTTTAATAAAAAATAATATCTATGGTCGCTCTACTGTACCTATCAAAAAGAAATTTGCTAAGTGAAGTGGGTTTTTCAAAATGCTTTTATTTTATTTTTGAGAGAGAGAGAGAGAGAGAGAGAGAGAGAGAGAGAGAGAGAGAATGGGGTGGGGGCAGAGAGAGGGGAAACAGAATCTGAAACGGGCTTCAGGATCTGAGCTGTCAACCAGGAGACCTGAGCCGAAGTTGGACGTTTAACCCACTGAGCCACCCAGACGCCCCTGTTTTTGTTTTTGTTTTAAGAATACTGAATGACATAATAGCAATATGGGAAGAAGACGTTCTGGGGCAATTTCTTAGACTTTCAGTAAGAGCCTTGAGATTAACATTAGACCATAACTCAGAGAAATGATTTCTGTAAGGGGCCAGGCCTCGAAGGCCGGATCTCCAGGGAGCTAAATTATTGTAGAGAATGGGTCCCTTTATCTCCTCCCACACTCCTAACCCTGGCTGGTCACATAGGTGTTTCATAATATCAGCAATAGCTTAATGGGCCCCATCATAGCACACAAGTATATCTTAATGGAAACAGTGCTGGCCCTCAGTGACCTCCTCCCCCTAGATTGCTCCTGAGGTTAAGAGAAACGTTTTCTCCACTCAACAGCAGCCCATCCCCAAGTTGTCTCCTTGTTTTGCTTCTAGTTTTCACATGCTTGGCAACAGTCTCCTGCTAGGCATTCTGGGCCCTCGGCCGGCCAGGATTCTGGGACGTGTTTCTGGCAGCCCTGGAAGAGAATGGGTATTATCCTCTGGCCTGTCTCCCTGATCAGTGTGCTCTGCCGGAGCTGGCACATGGCCGGTGGGGAAGCGGAGGCTCCCAGCTCTGCTGGGACCACCGCTGCCCTCACTCCCCAGGCCTCACCTTCCGGGGCTCATGGAAGAAGTCTAATGAACCTAGGTGCCAGTCTAACCCTTGCTCACTTCTGACCTCTACCATCTTCTGTTTTAGGCTGTTTCTGATCAGGATGTCTCTTGGTTGGACCACTGGGTCTGTTTGCCCTGACCAAGGTCTCTCATTTCCTACTGAATCATGATGCCTTTGATTAAAGAACTCTAATTGATGGAGCACATAAGGTTAAGCCACTATTGATAACATAGACTATTTTGTTTGATCTGCACAATAAAACCTAGGATGTACATAAATCAAAGCTCAGGGAAGAGAAATAACTTGCCAAAGGTTTCTGTTTGGGAATGGAAAGAGGGAGGAGCTGAAACCCAGGTCTGACGGACTTGGAAGCCAAAGCTCCCTTTTACCTTACTGCCTCTTGAACATTTAGGTTGGTGGCTCTCCGGGCAGAAGCAGTGCTTAAAAATGTCAGTGGTCATGATCTTTGTTTTCCTGGTCCTTACATTTAGAAAAGACTATGTCCTGAGAAACTTACTGGGGTAAGACTATGTCCCGGTGTGTGGGTGTCTTACCCCAGTGACTAGTATCATTCACTGCGTGTAGCACAGACCTTCTTCTTCAGTAATAATACGTGATGAAAACAGGACATGAGACCTGATAGACGTGATGCTCCCGTCTCGTCTGCCGAGACAAGCCGCTTCCACTGGCCATTTGCAGCATGGAGGCACAGGGACTTGTGACTCACTGTGTACTGAATTGTAATGCGGGAGTCTTTTTCTTCTTCTTCTTCTTCTTCTTTTTTTTTTTTTTTAAATCAAGGCAACTGTAGGGAGTTGAAGTCTGAATTTAAGGGGATGAAAAGATAAAATGCAATTTCCAGCTTGAAATTATTTCTTAAACTCCTCAGCAGGATGGATTTTTCACTCCTGGCAGGTTTTGGCTCCTCAGATCGAGGGCTGGCAGCTCTGACTCAGAGCCGGTCCTAAAGCAACACCGTAGAGAAGCTGCCTTTGCTGTTTTTATTTCTTGGCTTCTCATCTGCTCCTGCCTCTCTCTCTCCGCTCTCCTCTGGGGACCCTGAGCCCTCATGCCTGGCCATGCTGAGGGGTGCAAAGAGCAGTGACTCTGAAGTGGCAGAACCTGGTTTGGATCCCAGCCCTGTCAGTCGCTACCTGTCAATTACTGGCCACCAACTAGACCTCCATGTCCTCATTTATAAAGCCGGTACCATAAGCATGTAACACAGCAATATTTTCAGAGACTCCAAGGAGATAATGCAGAGGAAGGGCTTTGGCAATGGCAAGAATTTCACAAATGCTGATTATAGATTGTTTTTAAACTTCTGATCATTTCAAGCTACCCTCCCTACCCCCATCTACCAAGGCTTGCTCTGATTTCCTAGAACATTCAATAATTTCTCCCCTATCCCACCCCTTGTAAAGTTTATGGCCCTGCAGGTACTTGAACTGGTGACATACTAGAGGGAGAACAAGAAACGTTGCCAGACCACGGGCACCTGCCAGGTAGCAACATGGCAGGGGGGGCCGCTAAGTGTGGAATGCAGATACTTCTCTGCAGTCGTAGGGAGTGACCACACTCTCCCAGGTGAAGGAACTTCGTTGGCCTCCTTTCTTGTCTCTGAGAACAATGAGCCTTCCCTTGGTGGCCATCTGTAGTCTGGTTTAAGCCTAGGGGCACCAATAGCAAAGGCCCTAGGACATGGCCACATCCCAGTGAGACTGACTTAGTGGATGCCCTTTGCCTTTCAAAGGATGAAGACACTTATAAGTCCTCCATCTTTAAAAAGAACCTTAGCAACCAGAGGGGCAAAGATAGAGAGGAAGGAAAGATGCCAGCCTCACTCTCTGGGAGGGGAACCCTGTGAAGACATTTATAGTCACTGTAGGCATCTTAAATGCTCTGGGAAGTACTGCAGAGAAGGGAGCTGGTCATCTTCACTGCAGTACTTTCTGGACGTATCTGACAATAAGACCCCTCCCTCGATGAGTTCCCCACATAAAACCTGACAGCATTCCACAGACAAGCCCTAGGAAACAACAGCGCAGGGAAAAGAGCTGTAAATCAACAACACAAGTCTCTTGATTAGGAGTTAAGACCTCAGAAGGCAGCAATGATTCCTAAGAACTGGGCACTGTCTCAAGTGTTTCACATATCAACTCATTTAATCCTTACAACAACCTCACACAGTGTTACTGTCTCATTTTTACAGCTGCAGATGCCCAGGCCCAGGAAGGGTATACTTTTTTGCCCAAGGGCAATGGTCACGAAGCGGCAAACTGGGAACGGAACCCAGGCACTTTGGCTCCCGTTTGTCCATACCCTCACGGATGAGAGAAAATAATTAACAGTGGCACGTTACAGAGCTTTTGAGGTGCAAATAAAATAACGCAGGTGCCTCAATTCTTCACTTACTTGAATCACGTTAAGAGGGAGAATACAGGTGCTGCCCAGCTTACAGGTTTTGTGAGGATCAAACGGAAGGTCATACTTGAGAGCTCTGTAAACTGAAACTCCTACGGTTTAGGGGGAAAGAGGGTCTCTCCGCCTGCCAATCAATGGTAGGTGAAAAAATCGAACAAACATGTGGGTCACCGCTTTACTGACTGGGTGCGGAGCCTTGATTCCCGGATGTGGGTGGGGTGCAGTGTGCTTGGATTTGAAAGCTCGGGTACCAGCAGGACCTTATTCTAAAATTTCTTGTGAAGGATATGGAAGAGATTTTCTTCCTGTAAAAAAAATGCTAAGTAAGGGGTGCCAGTTTTTTTCTTCTCATGGAACATACTGTGCTTAGAAAGAAATTCTATGGAGAGGAATTATGGGTTATAGAGCAAAATAAAGTGGGGGCCACTTTGTCCCCTTCTTTCAGCTGCTGATGCGAAGCGCTGGTAGGAGAGAGGACAGCTCAGCCCAGCACCTGTGCAGGATCTCAGGAGCCCTGATTCTAACTGTACCCTACTTCGTGCCTCAGGCAGAGCTCACCTACCGTAACACTGACTGAACCATTTTTGAATGATTTGTTCATTTAGCTGTCCTTCCCATGGGCCTTAGAATTGCTTGCAGAGAGTGAATGTGGTTTACTTTTTTTACCACCCCCGAGCCTACTTCAGGATGGACGTACCTTCCAATTGGTCTCTTGCTCTTTTTTTTTTTTTAATGTTCACCTAATTGAGAGAGAGAGCAGGGTGGGGGCAGAGAGAGAGGGAGACACAGAAGCTGAAACAGGCTCCAGACTCTGAGTGGTCAGCACAGAGCCTGATGTGGGGCTCAAAGTCACAAACCACAAGATCACGACCTGAGCTGAAGTCGGACGCTTAACCCACTGAGCCCCCCACGTGCCCCTGGTCTCTTGCTCTTTTAATGGCAACCTCAAGTACCTAATCCTAATGCTGTACATGAATATATTTCCCACAGTATTTCACACACACAATAAAACAAGGTGCTAATTTTTATAACTTGGTTAAGTAAAGATGTAAAACATCTTCATTCCTTCCCTTTATCTGTGTGGCCTCCTCTGACCTTCTCTGGTCAGTGTCCTGAAAAATTCCTATTGCTATCAGATGAATCTATTGAGATGAAAATTCATGGTCTCAATGTCCCTTCTGGGAGCAAAAAAAGATGCTAGCATGCTATCCTAGTAGGAACATATATAAAATCATGGTTTTCCACCTAAAAATCAATTTCCTCCCACTCTATTTCATTTTTTTAGTAGTTATTTAAATTATAAAATTGACAGTTGCACATACTTGGGACTTTTTTTTTAAGGACTATCCACTGAAAAGTGAGTCTTCCTCCCATCCCATGTCCCCAGACCACACACCAAAGATCAGCACTAATAACAGTTTCTTGTGTAGTCCTCCAGAAACTTCCATGCATGTGCAAGCATTTAAGTATAAAAGTAGATATAGTATACATTCCTTTTCACTGTACACAAGTGAGTTCATTTTATACATGCTGTGCTGCATCTCCTTTAAAATTTTAATGTTTATTTATTTTTGAGAGAGATAGAGTGTGGCTAGGGAAGGGGCAGAGAGTCAGGGAGACAAAATCTGAAGCACGCTCCAGGCTCTGAGCTGTCAGCACAGAGCCCGATGTGGGGCTTGAACTCACAAACTGCAAGATCATGACCTGAGCAGAAGATGGAGGTTTAACTGACTGAGCCACCCTGTATCTACTTTTTATCAAAACATGACAATCAATCTAGTTAGGAAATACTTGCTTATCAGCACTTTATTCTTTTAACAACCCTATGAAACTCTTTTCTTTGAGTTTATCAAAATTTAGCCCATGTCTTTTTAATGAACATCTAGATTGTTTGCAAAATCTTGCTATTAAAAAGTGTTGCAAACAGCGTGTGTAAGGATGCAGGTCTGAAACTGACTCCATGAAACAATAGAAGGGCACACATTGCCCAAGGCAACAGGGACCACCCTTGTAACATTCTAAGGGCAGGCCTAAAGGTGGAGGCTAAGACTAGTCACGCCCTATGTGAGGGTCCTGGGCCCACTCTGTGATTGGTCAATACTCTGAATGTTGTGATTGGGTCCCGCCAAAAGTAACAAATACTCTAGGCAATGTGAATGGTTAAACCTGCTGTCAATACCTATGTCACAATTTCCTGTAACTCCCCCTTCCCAAACTCATAAAAGCCCTACCCTGCCTTTGTTCGGGGCTCACTCCACGTGGATCCAGGGTGTTGCTGAAGTCTGTGAGCCCGAGTTTAGGCTAGCCAGGCCTAAATTCATAATAAAGCCCTTTGCTTTTGCATGCGTGATTCGGTCTCCCAGGTAATCTCTGGTTTTTGGGGGCGATATTAAAATCTGGGCATAACACATGTTTGTGCCTGTAATATTCTACTATACATGTTGCCAGATTGCCCTCTCACATTCCCACCTAGCATACTGCGATGTGCTATTATAACCTTGCTAGCAGTGTGCCTTAATATTTTCCAATCTGATTGGTGAAAATGGTATTTCATTATAATTAAAATTTCATTTCTTCCACTCTGAGCAATATAAACAATATAATCAACCTTTTGTATTTTGAGGGTCCTGGCTTGTATTTATTTTAAGCTTTATTTACGTAATCTCTACACCCATTGTGGGGCTCAGATTCATGACCCCAAGATCAAGAGTCCGCCTGCTCTTCCTACTGAGCCAGCCAGGTGCCCCAAGGGGCTATTGCTTTACATTTACACTCATGGTAGTGTCAAATTTTCTTTTTTTCAGTTTTTAAGATTTATTTTGAGAGAGAGTGTGAGCAGGGGAGGGGCAGAGGATCCAAAGAAGGCCGTGTGGTGACAGCAGTGAGCCCAAGGCAGGGCTCAAACTCACAAACCATGAGATTATGACCTGAGCAGAAATCAAGAGTCAGATGCTTAACCAACTGAGCCACCCAGGTGCCCCACTTTTTGTAGTTTTTAATTGACTTTAGAGAGGGAAAGAGACTAAACACTTGAACATTTTAGGCAAAAATCCCTTAAAATCTAGTACTGGTTTTTAAAGCATAAAAGAGAAAATATCCACTTTTGCATGGTGTATTGTCTTACAGTTAGAAGAGCTGCTCACAGTTGACGTGATCCTCAGAACAGTCATCGTGTTATGAGGCAGCTGAGTCTCGGAGTAGAGGACAGTGGTGGCTCACGCTTGCCTTGGTCGCCTTCCTTCTTATGCTGGTAGTAATGCTCTGCTTCTCCTTGGGGAAAATGTTCCTTCCTCCTGCCACGTGGTTTTGGTGTGTTGTCATTCATGGAGACATCAGGGACATGGGCATATGGCCCAAGGCAAGAAATGCCACGACAATTAGAATCCAGATGGCCACCTCAAAACAGAAAAGGGGGGAATACTGGCCAACCCTGGAGAGACAATCTGTAAGTCACTGCTACTGATAGACCCCGAGGGGTCTGGCTGCCGGTCCCTCCAAGACAGGCTGTTTGACTCTTTATTTGATTCTGCGAGCAATCTGGGTCCTTTCCATGGATTCTTTTCTTCATGTACTCAAGAGTAGGTTTCTGTTGCTTGTTCTCAAGGCTTCTAATTAGTGCATTCAGGGGGGTTCTGGAATCTTCGCGAAGTATGCTGCTGGGGAAGTGGCAGAACTGGGGTTTGTACTCAGATTTTCAACTCAGTCCTGTGACCTTTCTGCTCTGCAATACTTGAGGGGAAGTAACGACACAATAACCATGTCATATGTTCGGACTGGAATGGGTGTAGCCTGAATATTACTTCAGGGTAGTCAGACAGGGAGAGCGGAGGAAGAGGCATCTGGGTCCCCATTAGGGTGGGGCAGGCAGAGAGGGAACAGTCTCAACTGTAGATACTGAGAAAAGACCAGCAAAATCATAGACCCCAAGAAGTGAGGCGGGATGAGGGTGTAGTTTAAGCAACAGCAGCATTGGGGGGGGGGTCAAAATATGGTGTGTGAGCGTGTTGGATAGAGAGTGAGGGGGCAGTGCCCTGGCGGGGGCTGGTTCCCACAGCCACAAATGCGCGGGAGAAACGGGCAGGGAGGCAGCTGTATCAGAGCTCTGGAAAGGGCGGAGGGACTCTTTTCCCCACTTGGTCATCGACCAGGCGCGGCGGGCAGCTCAGGCGTGGGGGCCGCCTGTGTGCGCAGCTGCTGCAGGAACGACTCACCACGGGACCTGGCACGGTCCTTAGCCTCCCGTACCTCAGCGTTCCCGACTGCAAATTGGGGGTAACTGGGTCTACCCCATAGACTTGTTGGAGGCCTGGGATAAAACAGGAGAGCTTTAAGTCTTAAATCTGGCAGATTACAGAAGCTCCATCAAAGGTGGTTTTGTTGCTATTAGTGATGAAATTGAATAATGATAATCAACCTCCCAGCCTCTCCCCACTCCGGTCCATCCTCTCTGCAATCTGCTAGTTTTCCCTCCAAACATGAACCTGGGTGGCTCACAATCTGCCCACACATCCCAGATGTCCCTGCCTCCATTCCCGGCTTCACCACCCACCACCCACCACCCACCACCTGCCACCGCCTTTTTCTCAGCCGCCCGAAACGTCCCTCCATTTTGGGAAGGTGCCTGGCTCTCCTGGGTGATGGTCCCTCTGCCCAAATGCCCTTTGCCTTTCCCCACTTGACCCCCTCTGCTCCTCTGTCTGTCTCTGCTCACTTGTCACCTCCTCCCTGAGGCCCTTCCTGTCCCCTCAGGCAGTTGGCTGTCCTCTCTTGTGTCTGTGGCACATACCCATACTGCAGCCATTCGGAAGATTGAAATGTAACAATTACTTTCTTTATTATTTGTTCAGCAGAGTAACTGTTGCTTATCAGGAACCCTTCTCTGACCAGAGCTCTGCTTAGGCACTTTTACATACCTGTTATTTATCACCACAATAATTCTACCAGCTGGGTGACATTCCCTCTATTTCTGAGCTCAAGACCTGGGGGCTGATAGGGATCAAATACCCAGTTCAAGATCACCCAGTTAGTGGTGAATTCAGATTCTCTCCCATTCCAATGCCAGCTTCTGAGAAAAATGAAATGAGCCACGTTGCCAAACAGAGATGTCCAATTCCAAGTAGAAGAGAAAACGCCCAACATCTTAGTATGTCCCCACATTCAGGTACATATATGATTCTTATTATGCCTTTTGAAACTCACTCCTAGCCCAGTGCCATCATGCCATCGGTCTGAGTCATTAGAGGGAAATTGAGGGTGCATCTGACCATGCCTTTACCTGTCCAGACACTTTTCTTTCTGGGGAGGTGTTAAAGTCAGATATGTCTAATGTCCCAGCCATCCGGACACCAACCTGCGTGGTCCCTTCTCTACCTGGGCCATCGGAAATAGTTCCATTTCCTGTATGCCTTCCTACCAGAGCCGGTGAACTTACTCAGTGAGTGGGGCCAAGCATGTCTTCATTCTCCATTTATTCTCTCATATATTGAGCACCTACTGTGTACTGAGCATCACATGCTGCTCAGAGCCTCTGCCAATGGGCATGAGAACTTAGCACAGTGCACCTTGCACCTTTCAACTGGAAGGCACATAAATAAATGCTCAAGCAAATGTCACCCTTATCGGAGGCTAGCGTGTCTTGATGTCTGATGCTATGATTTCCTTCACGTGAGGGCCCTGAAGACATTACTTTGGTGACAATAACATTGGCCAGATTATCTCCCAGAACCTCTCACCTGTGGAATCACCTTATTTTTTTGGAGGACTGTGCGTAATGAGCTCGCATAAGGAGGAAGGGCTTCTTGAGTTTACCAACCACCGAGGACTGGACTCACCAGCTGCTCTGCCATCTCGCCTGAGACTGACTCTTTCCCTCCAACAACAGAGGTAATCTGTCACTATTAACTGGTACCACTGTAGTCAGAAGAGGAGGGGTCTTGTTAATGAAAGACCCTCTCATTCTGAGGTGCACATGAATGTGCCTGGATCTGGCAAGTTGGGGCTGGAGTTTGTGGGTAGGACCGGAGAGAGATGAATTGTTCCACATAGTACAGAGAAGAAAGTGTTGAGTGCCCAGTGTCTGAAAATCAGCTTATTCTTCCTGAAAAACAAACAAACACTGCTGGAGTTCCCCAGGTGCACTGGTATCACTTAGGCGTATGCAGCACCGTTACTCTGCAAGCCGCCCAAGACAGAGGAGATGTCCCAGAACCAAGGCACTGCACAAAACCTCCCACCACCAGCGCACAGCCCCAGAACCAACAGGGAGCCTTGAGAAGGCGGAGTTCAAGCTTCCCACCAGCTCCTGGGGACAAACACTTGAAATTTAACTTGATTTGGGAGAAATGGAATTCGTCTTGCACGTCTGGATCCATGTACCGACGCTTCACACTCATTTCTAAATTCCTTTCTCTCATTCACTTCACTCAGGGGCCAGAGCGGAGGTTCCTGGGTTAGAACTCCTACTCGGCTATTAGCTAGCTTTTTGATCTTAGGGAAAATCACTTCACCTCCCCGAGTCTTAGTTTCCTCTCCTAGAAAAAATGAAGATACCAAGGGCAGTCACCTCGTAGTAGGATGTCTGAGGTTAAGTGAGGTCATGTTCCGGCCGCACACAGCAAGGGCCCCGCTCTGTAGTTGTATTGAAACGACAGGACCAACGCCCTGAGGACTCTGTGGCGTCCAGTGCTCTGGTTTGGATTTGGTTCACTTATTCTCTTGAGTTCCTACAGTGCTTCCCAAGGGGGCCTGCCAGCTCTCACTGCACTCTGGGAGTCGGGCTGACATCCCACCAACCAGCCACCTAGAGACACACGTGTCTCATAGCTACCCGTGTGTGTTCTCAGGGCTCTGATAGTCTCTCATTGCCTCAGATGTGCTGTGTTTTATTGCTGACTCCGGGTTCTTCACTCATGCTGGCCCCTCCACTAAGACCTCGCTTTCTTCTTCCCTCTGCCTTAAATTCTCTTCCTTCCTCTACATGTAGCCAACTTTTATACATCCGGGCTTAGCTTGAGTATCGCTCACCCAGGAAAGACTTCTCCACCTCTCAGTGTGAGTTATATCCTTTATGTGCTCCTGTGACACCTGAATTTTTCTTCTGTAACAATGCTCGTACTTACTAACGACTTGCATAATATCTGATTTCCTCATTAGATGAAAAACGGAATGAAAGTGGGGGCCACCCTGGTCTCATTCTGGCTGGATGATTACACAGTGCCCAGGGCATGGTTCACACTTAATAATATTTGGTGAATGAATGTATGGGCGTTCTTCTAAAACACCTCTAATCACTCCCTTCCTGATGTATGCTTATTAATTTGTATATATTTCCTTATTCATATCTTATTTGCACATCGCCATTAGGGTCCAGGAAAAAGGGAAAAGGGATGATGAATCCTATACTAACCGTTAACTTTGCTTTGTGGATTTAACTTTTTTTTTGAGAGAGAGAAATAGCAGGGTAGAGGCAGAGAAAGAAAAGGAGACAGAATCCTAAGCAGACTCCACACACTCAGCGTGGAGCCTGATGAGGGGCTCAAATTCATAAATTATAAGATCATGACCAAGATCAAGAGTTGGACACTTAACTGACTGAGCCACGCAGGGGCCCCTGGATTTAACTTTTATTACATAATGTACACTTGTAGGAAAGTCATAAAATATGAGTAAAAAGAAGAAAATGGAAATCACGAGCAACCACACAACTATTAATATTTCTTAAATGTTTTTTCAGTCTTTGTCCCTATAAATCTACAAAAATGTAAATCATCCTCTACAGACTATTTTGTAACTGATCGTTTTACTTAAAATATTGTGCACATATTTCAACATCAAGAAGTACAATCTCCAGCATATTTTTTAATGGCTACATTGAATGCCATTGCACAGAATAATTTATTTAACCAATTCCTTATTGGTAGACAGTTAGGCTTTTTTTTTTTAAACCATACGACAGACTGTACCGTAGAAAGCCACCTTACAACTTAATCTCTGTGCACATCCGTCACTATTCCCTTAGGATGATTTCCTAGAAACAGAGACCCTACATCGAAGGACATGCTTGTTTCAAACCTTGTTAACACACCTAATCTAGCTGCCCTCAAAGGCTTCAGGTATGTACATTCTTTCCAGAAAGGTAATGATGGGGATCTTGTAGATAATCTCTGAGTCCCCTAGAATCCTCCCCTTGGCTCATCGACCCATGAGATTGGCTTGGCCAACCCATCCTTCCAGTATTGCTAACCAACCAGGTACAGTGTTCAGTTCTTGGCCACTTGTTTTCCAACCTCTCTCTCTCTCTCTCTCTCTCTCTCTCTCTCTCAAATTCCAACTATTTTTAAATAGTTCCCCATATATACTAGTTCATAAATAAACTCAATGTGCTGATTATCTCTTCTCAGATGTCTAACTCTTGCACTGTCTGAAGAAAAGTCCTACAATCGCATTAACAAACAGTATTAATCTTCACTTTCCAGTGTGTCAGTGAATAGAAATGTTTAACACTGAACTTAGGAGAGTATACTTCTTCCTCTTTACAGGAACTGGAAGAAATTTTTTCATAAGAGCAAAGGGTTGTTACCTAAGATGACCAACACCTTTTCCTTAAGGTCAGCATTGAGGTAAGCTGCATATGTTTAACAGGTAAATATTTCTTTTTATGACTTAAAATTTTTTTTAATGTTTATTTATTTTTGTGAGAGACAGAGACAGAGCATGAGTAGGGAAGGGGCAGAGAGAGAGGGAGATACAGAATCTGAAGCAGGCTCCAGGCTCTGAGCTGTCAGCCTAGAGCCCAGCGCGGGGCTCAAACTCACAAACTGTAAGGTCAAGACTTGAGCCCAAACACTTAACCGACTGAGCCGCCCAGGCGTCCCAAATATTTCCTTTTAAAATGTAGCAAAATTCTTTGCTCAATATATAATTGAGCACTTACTCTAAGTGCCTATGTGAGTTAATCCTCACAACAATCCTCAGAAGTGTATTATTCTCTCATCTTACATACAAAGAAAATGAGGTTTAGAATGTTTGGTTCATTCATTCAATAAATATATTACTGAGTGCCTACTGTTGCGTTTGGCACATGGGAGTTACTGGTCGTCTTATTTAATAAGAGTTCTTTCACTGGAGTGAAAACCTGATTGGAGTGGGTTCAAGTAAGAACAGGAATGAGTAACTTGGAGATGGTGACCATTTTATAGACTGATATTTTACAGATGTTTGCTGCAAAGGGAAAGAGGAGAGTGGGGACTTACTGCTATAGAGGGAAGGGAGAGGTCAAGGGGGCTTGTAGTAAAACGAGATCACGGCATGCTGGGTGGGGCACGGCTCAATGATGCGGGAGAGAGAGAGGTGGCAGGAGTTGGGTGGCAGAGAGCAGAGAGCGGGTCTGGGGTAACAGAAGTGAGGGAGCAGGACGATGGGGGTAAAGGTGGGGGCCTGAGGCAGTTCTCTCTTTTGAAGCCTTTGTTTTTCCTCAGGAAAAGTAGGAAGCAATCCAGGAGCCGAGAGGGGAGATGGGAGGGGAGGTCTGCAGAGAGCAGGGAATAGCCTGGCACAGGCAGGAACAGAGACGGGGAGCGTGGCAGGAATTGCGGGCGGCTGCCAGGCGGCACCAAGGACCCAGCTGAAGACGGGGGCCACTTAGTAAGACTGTGTGCTCTTCTCTGACCATGTCCAACGGTACAGGTGCAGGGGTGCCGGTGAGGCACAGGCAGAGAGGTGGACAGAACTAGGTTTGTGGCTTTAGTCGACCAAGGACGCCCACAGCAAGGGAGGTCAAGGGCATGAAAGGTACATGCAGGGAACAACTACTGCATGACCATGGAGGTTCGAAATGCAGAGGAATGAAGAAGGTCCTTGAATGTGGCGAGGGACTTAGACTCAGTGGACCTGACAGGGGTCAGGGTGTTGACAGAGTCAATACAGGCAGGGAGTCGGGAAGCTAGAAGACCATGGCCGGAGCAGGGCAGTTGAAGTTGGCACGTGGAGGTACATTGCTTCTCAAGGTCAAGCAGCTGGGGTTCAAACCCACGGCCCCTGCTCCCAGAGCCCAGGCCAGCACAGAACCTCACAGGAGGGCAGGTGAGAGATGCCTCAGAGACGCACCGCGGGTCTCTATGGGATCATTCACACAGATGAGGGCCTGGAACTCTCTACAGAGAGAGGCACAGGATGGCAGTGCAGACACTCCCCCTCCCCCCCTCCCGCTCCTCCGTCTTCCAAAAATAGCAGCAGCGAGCTCGGCTAGGGCAGGCTTGGCTGGTTCCGCGGAGAACATATGCTTGCGATGCGGGGAGACAGACAGGCCGGCTAATGGGAAAACGTAGGGTCCCTGATGGGCTTGGGGTTTAAATATCAGTTTCTAGTGTCTGTGCCTGCGTGGTTTTTCTCCACAAAACCGATCATTATCTTTCCAGGTCCACACCTCTCCTGGGGGTGCTCGATAAGGGTCCCCTCCCTCTGCAGACAGTAACCAGCCTCTGCGAGCAAAGCCACGGCGGGTCTCGTGTGGGGTTGTGTGTGGGGCAGAGTTAAATCCAAAACAGACACTGAGGCACACTGAAGTCGTGAGGCCGCCTGACGACAGCCCAGGAATGCTGAGATTGAGGCCGGCCTCCCACGTGACCGCTGCCGGCAGGAATGTTAACCCTAAACTTCCTGCCTGGAGTCTGATCATAGCGGGGAGTCCCATTTTCTCTCTCTCTCTCTCTCTCTCTCTCTCTCTCTCTCTCTTTTTCCATTGCCCCTCCCAACACAGTCTCCCCCACACATGCCACTGTCCCCCACTTCTCAGGCACTGTCTCTCTCTCTCTCTCTCTCTGTCACACACACACACACACACACACACACACACACACACACACAGTGTCTCTCACACCCATTCTCTCTCTCTGTCATAAGCACATGCATCAAAAAGCCCAGAGGAGTTTGCTGAGGCTTTGTGACAGCTGTGTGCCTGGAGGCCACATACTATGAATTTGTAAAGTTGTGACCCGAACGAACAGCATCTCTGGTCCTCAGACATGAGAATGACCATTTCACCGAGGAACAATAGGATTGGTCCTGTCTTGAAGTTTTGGATATTTCGGAGTTATCACATGGTCTCACAGTTCAGGTGCCTTGGGTGACCCGAGTGAAGGGCCCGGTGTCTGTGCCCCTGTCTCCCCAGCAGCCTTCACGGAGAGCTGAGGCTTCCCCCTCAGGGAGATGAACACCAGACCTCCATCCAGGAGGGATTTTATGCCTCGTGCACTTCAGAGAAAAACATGACCCAACCAGAGACACATAATTGAATTCTGAGTTTATCTAGAAAGAGAAAAGTGGAAGGGATAGTGACGGTGTGTGTGTGTGTGTGTGTGTGTGTGTGTGTGTCTGATTCTGGTAAGTTCCCTCAGCACACACCTCCATGCATCTTCCATACCGACTGGAGAACTGCTGATCTAGGTGTTTTGCATGGTCCCTTTCCAGGTGTGCACCCTCTTCCTGAGTCATTATCCAAAATAACAATCAGCAATGCCATCAATGTGGATTGACTTTTTAGGGTTCCTATTGAGTAAGTGAATCAGAACATAATTACAAAGTGGCTAATATTTTTCTGTACTCTCTAGTTTAAATCCACTAAAATCACATTAGGAAGGGTTCCCCAAAGAGTAAATCCATTTGACAACGATCTTCACAAGCTGAGAGTCAATACCCAACATTGTGGCTACTCTTGGCTTGAAGTGGAACTTTGTCAAACCTGCTTTCTGACCATTAAAAGTCTGCTCCTGGCTCAGGAGAACATACTGGACCTAAATAAAATGCCTTCCTAATGTTCAAGGAATTAGCTCTATCTTACCCCATTTTACCTTCCTATACCTCTATCGTATCACCTCTAGAATGTTCTTTTATCTGCCCCATCCCACTTCTAGTAGATGAACTGAGGCAAAGAGAAATGGAAGAAAAGAAAGAAGGGAAGGAGGGAGGAATAAAAATGTGGAGAGAACATGCCGTCATGAGACTCAGCACACGCCTGCTGTGTAGAGGCAGGTTCTACTTGAGTGTGGCTGACGCTGCCCCTTCCACGTGGGAGATGATGGTCAGTGTCATTGGGTAACTGATTGTCACCAGCTGTCATGTTAGAGGACTGGATCAATTAGTGATGGGAACTCAATGTAAATAATTACATAATTTATAATTTTGTGCTCTTCTAGTTCAAAGTCACCATAAACAAATCACAAGGTGTGGACATTATGAGGATGTGCTGGGAGCCGCACCAGCCTGGCTGGATGACACGGTCACAGTAAGGAAATGGCCGATGCTGCACGGCTCCTGCCACAAGTGACGGAAACTGGCATCTCCTTCTGCTACTGATGTTCATGTAAAATTAAACCTGTTGCTATTGATTAGGCCTCACAATGTTCCAAATCAGACCGATATTCCCCAGATACCTCATGGGAAGAAGCATATTCCCACCTCTATGAAGAGGAAGTTAAACAAAGCACTGCAGATGTTTGTTGAAAGGCTCTTCTATTGAGCTTCACCAACTTAAGACATGGATAATAAAGGGGGTTAAAGAACGCAAGAATAATGTTTACCCTGGCCCGGAGAAAAGGCCTAATTTAGGAATAAGAAACAAACAAGAGCCAGGCATAAGTTACTGCGCATACATATGCTAATTTGGTGCCCATTGTGAGGGTAGGTGAGAGTAGTTACAACTTAAACTCATATGCAAAGGCCGGCTTTTCTAGGGCACCCATGGCGCTTAAGCCTTCAACCTCAAAGAACAAGGTTGACAAAAGGTTTACTTACTATCAAGAATACATTCTTCCTCTTGTGAGCCAAATAGAATGCCTCCTAGCCCTGTTTATGCCTGAATCTTAGCATTATTGTTATAAAATGTGTTTGCTATCTGCTTCTCACTGAAAACATCCTGCTATCTTCTTGGTTGTAAGATTTACTACCGGTTCAAACAAATGTGTATATTATCTGCTTTTCACTGAGAATATCCTGTTATTCTATGATGTGTAAGTTACCTCATTGTAATTAGAATAGTTCTGAAAAAAATGCCTCTGTAAAACCTGTTTCTGCACCCTTTTCAAAGCATCTTTATCACCGAGAATTATTCGTAAAAATTCCACTTTTTGATGTCATAAGTTTATAAATAAAGGCCCAAAACCTGGCAAGAAGGAAGATGATGCCAAGAAAGAAACTGCGTGAATCTCTCTCAACCCATTTTCGCGTCCGCCGGCTACCCCTTCAGGGATCCGTGGACCAGCCGGAGCGGGCCTCCAGCAAGGATGTCCAAAGACAACAGTGATATGACTAAAGTTCACGTTCGCTAGGCTCGTGCTTGAATCACATCCAAGTCGCCTATGACTCACCACCGTGAGCAGTAAACACCTGAGTGTGGCCGAGTCACATCTGGATTCTGATCATGGGCTGACTAAGGTGCTTCAATGCCCTTGCTCTGGAATCCAGAAATATACCCCGAAAATAAGAGCACCAAACCCATGTCAATTTCAAAAGACACTCCAGCCTGGTGTCCTCACAACTCCCTTACTTTGGGTGGTTCAACTTCTCCCACCTTTACCCATGAGCTCAGAATGTGCAGCAGGAAATGAAGGCCTATTTGGGGAACTGATGAAGTTGGTTCAAAGGGTGAGCAGCTCCCATGAAAGAGAGCAGCTTTGTGTTGCTGGGCCAGCAGGTACCACGTGCTCCTCCATTCTGTGAGCCAGAATCCTCACAGTCCCCGTCTCTTACAGTTAGCCACAGGAGCATGGTGTGGCTGGTGCTGCTGGTGTCCTGCACATTCTCTTGGGCCTCACATGTCAGCATCTGGGGCACTAATTTCTAACTTTTCACATCTCCCTCTCTTTGCCTGGGGGCTTTCCTCTAACCTCCAGGAATGATCTGCCCATAGGAATGGCATTCTGGAAATGTTGAGGATTCGCGGCTCCAGGGAGCAACCATTAATAATTAACTGATGAGAAGAACTGCTGTGTTGCATCTCGGTTGGGGTAGCTCTGAGGCTCCTACTTTACGCAGCCTTCTAGAATTCCCGAGTCGGGTTGATCTCCCGTTGACCACAACAGTCATTTACCTGATAACGCATCATTTGTTGGTTGGCTTGTCTTCTCCAACACATTTCCCCACTATCCTGCCAGTGATTCCTGGGACCACCTCCGAAATAAATTGCACTTAAATCCTAATCTTAAAATCTACTTCTGAAGATACCAGACGAACACTCGGGCCATCTTTTCTCATCACAGTTTTTCTCACCTTGGCAGAACCAGAAGCTTAAATAATTGAAGCTCTCTTGATCTCTGATTATAAACTAGTGTTGAGAATCCAAACAGCCACAGAGACAAGGCAAGTTACATAAATAGGAGAAGCAAGCTGGATAGAGATTACGCTAACCAGATGGTACGGACGCCGTCTCAAAGAGCGGCTGCAACAAAGCCCCAGCCAATTGTGGCCATGTGGAAAAGTGGGCCTGATGTAGCAGCATCAAGTTTTTCGTGAGAATCCAGAAATCCAGATTTTGATGTAGAATCTCTTAATATGTAAATGTTGGCCACAAATTTCAGATGCTTTTATAACACTGAACTGGCCAAATTAAACACATCTGTGAGCCTTATTTGGCCCAAGGGCCACCGGTTTGCAATCCCTGTTACAGAAATACAGCCCTTAGCTCGAAATTCATAGCTAACATGTTAACAGTAACAAGAGTTGCTGGGTTTCAAATGAATGTTCACAGCTATTGTCACATTTCTTGAACAGGTCTTGTTCTCACCCCATCCCTAAGTGGTTGTAGCAGCCTTGCATATCTGCTTAAGAAACAAAGGAGACCCAAGTGGGAAGAGAACGCTAATCATGGACTTGGCATCGAATGGCGGTCTGGCTTCTGATAATGTTCTTAGAGCCAACTGGAAAGGAAATCACCACCCAAACCCATCACGACGTGTGCTGTCACAGTGGGTTTAAATTGGGTGGAAATGTTGTGAGTTTAACAAAAATGGAACTGCTGAGATGTACATATATATCTGGGGTTAGCTGATAGCTCTTTCAAGGGCACGGTGATGTCAAGTGTGTTTGGCAGCTTCGGTTCTCTTCGCACCCACATTGCGCTGTTCTTAAGACGGGGTGATTGGAAGCATGTGTGCTAACAGTAACCATGCATAATGTGTGGAATGAGGGAGAGTGTGGAAGTTTGACTCTGACTCTTCCTGGTCCCAAGCTACGCTAACCCTTTCCACTTGTGTGGGGGGAGAGAAACAGAGCGTTACACCATTTTCCTTCTTCTCTCTTTCTTTTTTTTTTTAATGTTAGGAAGCAACTTGAGGCTTTTAGTCAGCCTTTCATTTCGGCATTTAGGAACCAAAGTGCACAAATAACAGGAGTTTGGGACCCTGGTGGGCCATCTCTTCTAGTAAGAAAAATCGCTATCAAGCGGTGATTTTAGTTCTGTGCGTGGACCGGCCACATGCTGGTTTTGATAACAACACTACGGTTGTGTAAGATGGTGATGTAAGAAGAAGCTGAGTGCAGGATATGTGGGAATTTTGTGAACCATGCTTGCACCTCTTCTGTAAATCGAAAACTATCTGAAAAAAGTTTATTTTTTTAAGACTGATATTCCGGTGCACAAAAGGGCTAAACCAGGTATGCAAAACTTCTTACAAAATCCTGCTTTCAAAGGCTGCTTTTTGACATGCTAACATAATACAGAGAGGTGTATTTTAGTTCTATTTTACAGATAGAAACTGAAGGTCAAAGAACTTAACTTGCAAAAGGTTACTCGGCTCGTGCATGCATGATGACAAAAGGTAGGTGACTGGTATTTCCCACTGTGAACATCTTCTGGTGATTAAATGTTTTACAGTGGTGATCCTCAGGCACAAGAGAAAATAAAAAAGTAAAAGGGACAGATATAAAAGGCCAGATGCGGGTAATACAAGTAAATGTAAGAATATTTTGAATAATCAAGATGATATCTCAAATCAGTAGGTTTGCTACTGACCAGAGATTGCTTCTTCCATAGTGTTAAGACAGCTGAGTCCACATTCTGTTTGTTTTACTTTAAGATTTTTTAAATGTCTATTTATTACTAAGACAGAGAGACAGAGCACGAGCAGAGGAGAGGCAGAGAGAGGGGGAGATACAGAATCTGAAGCAGCCTCCAGGCTCCGAGCTGTCAGCACAGAGCCGAACGCGGGGCTTGAAACCACAAACCGAGAGATCATGACCTGAACCGAGGTTGGACACTTAGCCGACTGAGCCACCCAGACATCCCGAGTCAACATTTTGAGGAAAATTAATATGGGGTACATTATCTTCTTCCCCTTCCCAATTTACAGAGAAATTGAGTTGGAAGTGAAAAATGGAACTATAAAAGGGCTTGGAAGAAAACAAACTGACTTCTACTATACAATCTTGGTGGGAGCAATATTTCCTGAGAAACGTAGAAACTATAAGAGAGAAGACTGATGGATTTACTTAAATTAGGAAGCAAACACATTTTTATGTCCCAGAAACTACCCAGTGCATACAAAAACCCTCAAGTTGCCCCTTTATAGCCACACCCATTTCCCTTCTGCCCCCACCTCCTGCTTCACCTCTGGCAAGCACTAATTTGTCCTGCAATCCTGTAATTTTGTCATTTCACGAATGTTAAAAACATGGAATCATATGGTAGTTTTCCTATGCTTTGGCTTTCAACCTGACTATTTGAAGTGAATTCCTTGTAGACAACATAGAGTTGGGTCATGTGCTTGTAATCTATTCTATCAATCTCTGTTTCTTACTGGTGTGTTTGGACCCTTTACACTCAGTATAAATATTGGTACATGAGGGATTAAATCTGATATTATATTCCTTGTTTTCTGTTTTCGTTTTTGTTTTCTCTATTTTCTTTTTCCTGCCTTCCTGAGGGTTACTTGAATATTCTTTTTAAATTTGATTTTCACTTATTTTTTAAAGTTTATTAATTTTTGAGAGAAAGAGAGAGCGAGAGTGAGAGCTAAAGAGAGCAGGGTATAGACAGAGAGAGATGGGGACAGAGGATCTGAAGCAGACTCTGCGCAGACAGCAGAGAGCCCAACACGGGGCTCAAACCCCCAAACCATGAGATCATGACCTGAGCAGAAGGCAGACACTTAACCTACTGAGCCATCCAGGTGCCCCAGATTTTCATTTCAGTGTTCTTCATTATATGTTGTATACCTTTTTTTAGTGATGCTATAGTTATTACATTATATATACAACTTACAGAATCTAGTAGTGTCATCATTTTACCAGTTGAGTGTAGGAGACTTTCCTTCCTTTATGACTGTTTATCCTTCCTCATTTATTTATTCTTTTAAATTTTTATTGTTTTATTGATTTTTGAGGCAGAGCATGAGTGGGGAGGGGCAGAGAGAGAGGGAAAGACAGAATCTGAGACAGGCTCCAGGCTCTGAGCTGTTAACACAGAACCCAATGTGAATCTTGAACCCACAAACCGTGAGATAATGACCTGAGCCCAAGTTGGCTGCTTAACACCCCAATCGCCCCTATCCTTCCTCATTTATAATATAATTCCCTTGTACATTTAGAACCACATCAGTGGGTGTTATAATTTAGTTTCCATCAAACATAATTTAGAAAACTCAAGAGGAGAGGTACAGTCTATGTATTTACACATGTCTTTTCTAACATGATTTTTACTTCTTCCTGATATTTCAAAGTTCCTTCTTTTATTGTTTTCTTTCTGTTTAGAGAATTCCCCTTAAGTATTTTTTTAGGATAGATCTGCCAGCAACAAATTCTCTTTGTTTTCTTCATCAGAGTATCTCTAGATTTTCTCTTCATTCTTTTTTTTTTAATTCCAGTATAATAAACATACAGTTATATTAGTTTGAGGTGTACAATATGTTGATTCAACCATTCTATACATCACCCATGCTCATCACAGTAAGTGTTCTCTTAATCCTCTTCATGTATTTCACCCATCTCCACACCCACTTCCCCTCTGGCAACAACCAGTTTGTCCTCTACAGCTAAGAATTTGGTTTTTTTTGTCTCTTTTTTGTTCTTAGGTTTGTTTCTTAAATTTTACATATGAGTGAAATCATATGGTATTTGTTTTGCTCTGACTGACTTATTTCACTTAGCATTATACCCTGTTGAATTATCCATGTTGTTGCAAATGACAAGATTTCATTCATTGCTGAGCAATATTCCATGGTATGTATATACCACGCCTTCTTTATCTATTCATCAATTGATAGACATTTTGGCTGCTTCCATACTTAGGCTATTGTAAATAATGTTACAATAAACATAAGGATGTATATATCTTTTCAAATTAGTGTCTTCATAATCTTTGGGTAAAAACCCAATAGTGGAGTTACTGAATCATATGGTAATTCTATTTTTAAGTTTTTGAGGAACCTCTATACTGTCTTCCACAGTGGCTGCACCAGCTTGCATTCCCACCAATGGTGTGTGAGGTTTCCTTTTTCTTCATGTCCTTGCCACTACTTCTTTCGTGTGTTAATTTTAGCCATTCAGACAGGTGTGAAGTAATATCTCATGGTACTTTTTTTTTAATGTTTTTTATTTATTTTTGAAAAAGAGAGAGAGAAAGCAGGGGAGAGGAAGAGAAAGAAGGAGAAAGAGAGAATTCCAAGCAGGCTCCACACTGTCAGCACAGAGTGTGATATGGGGCTCCATCCCATGAAGTGTGAGATCATGACCTGAGCCAGAATCAAGAGTTGGATGCTTAATCGACTGAGACACCCAGTGCCACCCAGGTGCCCTTCTCACTGTAGTTTTGCTTTGCATTTTCCTAATGATGACTGATGTAGAGCATTTTTTTATGTGTCTGTTGACCATCTGTGTGTCTTCTTTGGAAAACTGTTCTTTTCTTGTGGTGTTAAGTTCTTTATATATTTTGGATATTGACTCCTTATCAGATGTGTTATTTGCAAATATCTTCTCCCATTCAGTAGGTTTTCTTTTTTCTTTATTTCTTTTTTCTTTTTTTTTTTTTTTACTATTTCCTTTGCTGTGAAAATGCTTTTCATTTTGATGTAGCTCCAATAGTTAAGTTTTGCTTTTATGTCTCTTACTTTAGGAGACATATCTAGAAAAGTGGTGCTATGAATAATGTCAGAGAAGTTACCATCTATGCTCTTTTCTTGGATTTTTATGGTTTCCTGTAGGTCTTTAATCCATTTTTATTTTATATTTGTATATGGTTAAAAATTTGGTCTAGTTTAGGGTGCATGGATGGCTCAGTCATTAAGTGTCCAACTTCAGCTCAGGTCATGATCTCACAGCTTGTGAGTTCAAGCCCCATGTCAGGATCTGTGCTGACAGCTTAGAGCCTGGTGCCTGCTTTGGATTCTGTGTCTCCCTCTTTCTCTGCCCTTCCACCACTAGTGCCCTATTTCTCTCTCTCTCAAAAATAAATAAATAGTAAAAAATAATTTTTAATGTGGTCTAGTTTCATTCTCTTGCATGTAGCTGTCCAATTTTCCCAACACCATTTCTGAAGATACTTTTTCCCATTATAAATTCTTGCCTCTGTCATAGATTAATTGACCACAGAAGCATGGGTTTATTTCTGGGCTCTTTAATCTATTTCATTGATCTATGTGTCTGTTTTTGTGTCAGTACCATACTACTTGGATTACTACACCTTTGTAGTATGTTTTTAAATCTGGTATTGTGATACCTCAATTTTTGTTCTTTTTAAAGATTGTTTTGACTATTTGGGGTCTTCTGCAGTTTCATACAAATTTTAGGACTATTTGTTCTAGTTCAATGAAAAATGCTGTTGGTGTTTTAATAGGGATTGCATTAAATCCACACATTGCTCTGGGTAGGATGGACATTTCAACAATATTGGTTCTCCCAATCCATGAGCATAGAATATGTTTCTATTTGTCCATGTCGTCTTCGATTTCCTTCATCACTGTTTTAAAGTTTTCAGAGTACAGAACTTTCTCCTCCTTGGTTAAGTTTATTCCTAGGTATTTTATTATTTTTAGTGTAATTGTAAATGGAATTGTTTTCTTAATTTCTCTTTCTGCTACTTCATTGTTATGTATAGAAATGCAACAGACTTCTGTACATTGATTTTGTATCCTACAACTTTACTGAATTTATTTATCACTTCTAGAAGCTTTTTGGTGGAGGTTTTTATACAGAATATCATGTCATCTGCAAATAGTGAGGATGTTACTTCTTCTTTACCAATTTGGATGCCTTCTATTTCTGTGTTGTCTGACTGCTCTGGCTAGTACTTCCAACACTATGTTAAATAAAAGTGATGAGAGTGGCTATCCTTGTCTCTGTTTCTCATCACTGAGTCTGATCTTAGCTGTGGGTTTTTCCTATATGGCCTTTATTATGTTGAGGTATGTTCCCTCTAAATGTATTTTGTTAAGTGTTTTTAGCATGAATAAATGTTGTACTTTGTCAAATGCTTGTTCTGCATCTACTGAGATGAGCATATGGTTTTTATCCTTTCTCTAGTTGATGTGAAGTATCACATTGATTGATCTGTGAATTTCAAACCACCCTTGCATTCCAGGAATAAATGTCCCTTGATCTTGGTAAATGTTTTTTTTTAACTTCTTTTTTTTTTTAATGTTTTTTATTTATTTTTGAGAGAGAGAGATACAGCACAAGCAGGGGAGGGTCAGAGAGAGAGGGAGACACAGAATCCAAAACAGGCTCCAGGCTCTGAGCTAGCTGTCAGCACAGAGCCTGACGCGGGGCTTGAACCCACAAACTGTGAGGTCATGACCTGAGCCAAAGTCGGATGCTTAACCGACTGACCCACCCAGGTGTCACAGTGAATGATTTTTTAAATGTATTGTTGGATTTGGTTTGCTGGTAATTTTGTTGAGGATTTTTGCACCTATGTTCATCAGAGACATTGGCCCCTAGTTTTCTTCCTTTGTGGTGTCTTTCTCTGATTTTGGTATCAGGGTAATTCTGGCCTCATAGAATAAATTTTGAAGCTTTCCTTCCTCTTCTATTTTTTGGAATAGTTTGAGAATAATAAGTATTAACTCTTGTTTAAATGTTTGGAAGAATTCACCCATGAAGCCATCTGGTCCAAGACTTCAGTTTGTTGGGAACTTTTTGATTACTGGTTCAATGGAATTACTACTGATCAGTCTGTTCAAATTTTCTATTTCTTCCTGATTCAGTTCTGAAATATTATATGTTTCTGGGAATTTATACATTTCTTCTTATATGCCAATTTGTTGGCATACAATTTTTCATAATATTCTCTTAGAATCCTTTGCATTTCTGTGTTGTTGGTTGTTATTTCTCCTCTTCCCAATTTTATTTGAATCCTCTCTCTTTCTTGTTTTTATTTTACTTTTTTGATAAGTCTGGCTAAAAGTTTATCAATTTTGTCGATCTTTTCAAAGAACCAACACCTGGTTTCATTTATCTGTTCTATTCTTTTTTCAGTTTCTATTTAATTTCTTTCTGATCTAATCTTTATTACTTCATTCCTTATACTGTCTTTGGACTTTGATCCTTTTCTACTCCTTTAAGCATAAGGTTAGGTTATTTATTTGATTTTTCTTGCTTCTTGAGGTAGTCCTGTATTGCTATAATCTTGCCTTTTAGAAGAACTTTTGCTGTATCCCAAAGATTTTGGACCACTGTATTTTCATTTTAATTTGTGTCCATGTATTTTATGATTTCCTCTTTGATGTCTTGGATGACCAATTCATTATTTACTAACATGTTATTTAACCTCCATATATTTGTGTTCTTTCTAGATTTTTTCTTGTGGTTGATTTCTAACTTCATAGCATTGTGGTTGAAAGATATCCATGGTATGATTTCCATCTTTAGTCTTTTTGATCTTTGTGATATATTCTGAATAATGTTCTAAGAGCACTTGAAAAGAATGTGTGTTCTGTTTTTGGATAGAATGTTCTAAATATATCTGTTTAGATTCATTTTGTCCAATGTGTCATTCAAAAGCACCTTTTCTGGGGGTTGATTTTCTGTTTGAATGATCTGTCCATTGATGTAAATGGGATGTTAAAGTCCTCTACTATTATTGTATACTATCAATGTCTTTCTTTATGTTTGTTAATAACTGCTTTGTGTATTTGGGTGCTCTCATATTGGGTGCAAAAGTATTTATAATTGTTGTATCTTCTTACTGGACTGTTCCCTTTATGACTATGTAGTGTCCTTCTTTGGCTCTTGTTAGTCTTTGTTTTAAAGTCCATCTTGTCCAATATGAATATTGCTACCCCAGCTTCCTTTTCACTTGCATTTGCATGGTTAATGTTTTTTATCCCTTCAGTTTTAATCTGGAATTAGGTCCAAAATGAATCTCTTGTAGGCAGCATATAGATTGGTCTTGCTTTTTATCCATTCATTCACCCTATGTCTTTTGATTGGACTGTTTAGTCTATTTACATTCAAAGTAATTATTGATAGGTATGTACTTACTGCTATTTCATTACTTGTTTTATGGTTGTTTTTGTAGTTCTTTCTTGTTCCTTTCTTTTCTTGCCATCTTTTCTTATGGTTTGATGGCTTTCTTTAGTGATATACTTGGATGCCTTTCTCTTTATTTTTTTGCATACCTTCTATAGTTCTTTGTGTTTACCCTGAGGTTTATGTGGGATCAGAATCTGAGCCAAAATCAAGAGTTAGATGCTAAATCGACTGAGCTACCTAGGCTCCCTTGATTGATTCTTTTTTATATTTTCTTTGTTGAGGATCTCACTGAGGTCCTTCCACTCTTTTCTCAAGTCCACTGACTATCTTTATGACTAGAAACTATGAATTCTCTAGCAGGCATATTGCTTATCTCTGCTTTGTTTAGCTCTCTTGCTGTGACTTTGTCCTTGACTTTTATCTGTCTCATTTTGTCTAGCTTTCTGTTTGTGTTAAGAAAGTCAGTTACATCTCCTGCCTTTTAAAGTGGTGCCCTTATGAAGAAGAGGTCCTGCAGTGCCCTGCAGTGCAGTGCCCCCTGTTCACAAGAACCTGGCACTTCAGAGGTTCACCCCATGTGTTCCATGCACCCTACTGTTATGGTTGAGATGTGTCTGCCTTCAGTTCAGTCATCTGCAATGGCTCTTTTTACCTGTTGCGCGTAGGGTTTGGTCTCTGTGTTGTTAAGGGGCCAGCCTAGGGTCATCTTGGGCTTGAGTTGGGTCAGACCTGATGTTTGCCAGAACTGTGGTTGCACAGAACTGTAGAATGCTTTCCCTGTGTTGTTCCCTGAGAAGCTTTCACTGATGAGAGGGGCCTGCACTCAGACCTGAGGACTGCCCCCAGCCCACTGCTAGGGCTGCAATCAGACTGTGTGTGTGTGTGGTTGTGTTTCCCTCTCACCATGGTGGGAGTCACTTTGGAGTGGAGCCGGCCAGTGGGAGCTGCTTGCACAATGCCATGTTTCAGATGGACTCTGGTGGAGGGGGTGAGTTGGAGGGGGCAGATCCACAGGAGAACTCAGAGGTGGGGGGGTCTCTGTTAGCAAAGTTAGTGGCAAGTGTTCCTGCTGGCTCCTGTTGGTTCCTGCAGGTGTGTTTGAATCTAGGCTGGGAGGTGGTGGAGAAAAATGGCACCATCCATCCCTTTTCTTCTTGGAGAAGTCTCTTAAATATCCCGGCACAAGGTCTGAGATTAGTAAATATATCTCTTTCCCATAAACCCCAGGCATTTTTCAAACTGCTGCTTCTCTGTTGTGTCTCAGTGGAGCTATTTGTTGTGCTGTCTTTTTAAGGGCAGGACTCAGTTTCTCATTGTCTTCCAGCTCCCCCAGAGCTGGGCCTGCTGATTTTTAAAGTTCCAGGTGTTAATTTGTACTGATTGTAAAAACTCATGAAGTTAAGTGCCTCTGGTTTCCAAGCCATACGTTATGGCGATACCTCCTCCCGGTGCGGGTCCCCCATGCCCAGGGTACCTGGTGTGGGTTCTGCTCCTCTCCGTTCTCGATGCTTGCATGGTCCCTCCCCATGTGGTTAGTCCCTCACAGGTTAATTTTTTTCTGGACCATGTATCCACTATTCCTACGGTTTTTGATGTGGCCTCCTTTCTAGGATTAGCTGTGGAAAGTCTGTTCTGCCAGCCTTTGAGTCATTTCTTGGGTTATTTACACTGGCTTATCTAGGCGTATCCCGGTTGGGGTTTGCTCAGCTTCTTGAATTTGTACATTTCTGTCTTGTCAAATTTGGGAAGATTTCAGCCATTATTTCTGAATACTTCTTCAGCCATACCCTTTCTCCTCCTTTTCGTGGGCTCCAGTGACATGAATATTAGCTCTTTTATTATAGTCACACAGGTCTCTGAAGTTATATTTACTTTTTTTCCCAGTCTACTTACTTTCTGTGTTTAGACTGGGTAATTCCTACTACTCCATCTTCTAGGTCATGGGTTTCTTTCCTCTGTCTCCTCCATTCTAGCACTGAGCCCACTGTTTTACTACAGTTATTGTTTTCCTCAATTCTAAAATTTCCATTTGATTCTATTTTATGTCTTCTATTGTCTTTTTAATTAAAAAATATTTTATTTATTTTTGAGAGAGAGAGAGAGACAGCATGAGCAGGGGAGGGTCAGAGAGAGAGAGGGAGACACAGAATCTGATCCGGTCTCCAGGCTCTGAGCTGTCAGCACAGAGCCCAACATGGGGCTCGAACCCATGAACCGTGAGATCATGACCTGAGCCGAAGTCGGATGCTTAACTGACTGAGCCACCCATGCACTCCATGTCTTCTATTGTCTTGATGAGACGTTCAACTTATTTGCTCAGGCTTTCTACCTTTTTTTCAATTTTTTTCAGGAGTGCTCATAATTATTCATAGAATCATCTTTATAATAGCTCCTTTAAAATCCTTGTCAGATAGTTCTGAAGTTTATGTCATCTTGCATTGGCATTTATGGTCTTTTCTCATTAGTTAGAGATATTCTTGGTTCTTAGTATGATAAGTGATAATTTGATTGAAACCTGGACATTTTCATATTATGTGATAAGATTATGACTCTTATTTAAACCCTCCACTTCAACTGTTTTGTTATTGTTGTTGTTGAGACACTGCTCCAGCAAAGAGAAAGGTATGCCATCTCAGTACTGCTGGATAGGAGTGTGGGTTCGAACTTCCCATGTGGTCTCCCCTAACACTGAGATGCAAGTAACCCCACTGTTGTTGGGTAAGGATGAAAGTCCTGGCTTCCTATTCGACCTTTTCTGCTGTCACCCTGAAGGGGTACTAGGGCACCTCATTACAGCCCTACCCGGGCGGAAATCTAGCTTTCCCACTCATCCTTTGCTGGCATGTGTGGAGGTGGGGTTTAGCTGAAGTAGAGAAATTACTGTCTAAAGTTTTCTGCATTGCTCAGCTGCTTATTTTCTGCACCTATGACTCTGGGGACCAAGCTTATGTTGGGGCTCTTATTGCCTTTGCCATTTCTCAGTTGCTGGTTTCTTCAGCTCCAAATCTGGAATATGAGGCAAAAATACCCAGGATCTCACCACTGTTTTTCCTCAGATCCTAAGATTCTTGGCTTTTCAGTCTTCCTCCCTTTAGCTCTTAGAGTCTTCTTACACTTGTTTCACACATAATGTCTAGAGTTTTTATTTGTTATTACTGGGAGGAATATTAAATCTACTCCATATTCCTAGAGGTAGAAGTCCCAATATTGTTTTATTTATATGTTTCTTAATTACAAAAATTTTTAATGTTTATTTTTTGAGAAAGAGAGAGAGGCAAGAAAGCATGAGTAGGGAGGGGCAGAGAGAGAGAGGGAGACACAGAATCTGAAGCAGTCTTCAGGCTCTGAGCTGCTAGCACATGGGGCTCAAACCCACAAACTATGAGATCCTGACCTGAGCCGAAGTCAGACGTTTAACTGACTGAGCCATCCAGACGCCCCTATTTATATCTATTTTTTAAATAATTTTTAAAAGGTTTATTCATTTTTGAGATACAGAGTATGAGTGGGGGAAGGACAGAGAGAGAGGGAAAACAGAATCTGAAGCAGGCTCCAAGCTGTGAGCTGCTAGCACAGAGCCTGACACAGGGCTCGAACCCACAGACTATGAGAACATGATCTGAACCAAAGTCAGAGGCTTAACTGACTGAGTCACCCAGGCGCCCCAATTTATATCTATTAAGGGAGGCCTTGGAAGGCTGTAAGTCTTTCAGAAACTTGAGTTTCTTATAGAAATCCTATACTGGAGGTAAGGTCTTTTAAGTGACTTTTAAGACTCAGAGAGATTACACAAATTGCCCAAGATTATATAACTAATATGTGATAGGCCAGAATTCTAAGCCAGGTCTCTTTAAGACAGGTACCAACAAAATGTTTGTAATCTTTGGCTCTGACCTGTTCCTGGCATATTCACTGATGAACACATTAATTTAACCAAATACTCAAATATATGATTGGAAGTTAGGTTTGATATATGTGTGTGTGTGTGGTGTGTAAAGCAAAGATTCCCATCAGTTGGTAAGGTAAAGTGCAGTACCAGCACATGAGAGAACAAGGACCCAAAGAGGTAGAGATGCCAGGAGAACCCAAGTCCCCCAAGAAATCACACAGGCCTTGAAACCAGAAGCAGGTGGAATATGTTCAAGGCATTTGTATCTACCCAGAGCTTAAGGACAGTCTACCTTACTCAGGTGGACTCTGTCTTTATGATGAAGGAGAATGAAACTATGAAGTTACACCTGTGAGTCAGGGGAGCTGAACGTTCTGGAGATCATTTCCCACCCCAAAGGACAGAGCGACTTGTCCCACATCATACCTAGCAATGTTTAAAGTCAAGAAAGAACCCATGTCCCTGCCTGTGTCCTGATTCAAAGATATCTCCACTACGAAAGGCTAGACTCAGGAGTTCTTTTGTTGCTAAAGGGTGAAAGATATGGAAAATGTTATTTGGTCTAAATGAATAGAAGAAAATGTACTTATTCCTATTAGTCATCAATGTACCTCATTTTAACTTAGAACAAAATGATTAGGTCTGATGACTGAGGCCTCTTTAGAATAGATAAAGTCTGCACGCATGCACAGGATGAAATTGGGTCAGGATGAATTTAGATTAGACTATCCTTTCACCATTTCACTTGTAAACGATTTCTTCAAGAATCCCTCCAATATTTCAAGTAAAGCATGACTTTGTAATCTGTCTGATCCTAGCCCACTGGAAACAAGTTACCTTGCTGCATTTCTCAACCTACTTTTCCAGTGTGTGGATGAGTCACACTGATGGGGAGTTGCCCAAGGCTGAAGACTAAACATTTCTCAAGAAAGCCACCTTCTGAGGTCTCTGCTCTTCTTGAACAGAGAGTGACCTCTGGTTTCTTACTATCCTCAGCCCTTTCACATGATCATCAGATTTATCACTGGCTCTAACAATCCCACTGTTACTTGATAAAGTATACACTGCAAATAACAAATTAATAAGAAGGCGGAAAGAAATTTCATTAATTGGATTAGAAAATGAAATACCGCCATGTAATTCTTTTGAATATTTCTACTGGGAGCATTAGAGCCGACAATCTTCTAAATTTTAATTAAAACTTTTAATCATCGGGATACCTGAGTGACTCAACGGGTTGAGCATCTGACTCTTGATCTCAGCTCAGGTCATGATCTCGTGGTTGTGAGATCGAGCCCTGAGTTGGATTCTTGCTGAGCATGGAGCCTGCTGTTGATTCTCTCTTTCTCTCTCTCTCCCCCTCCTCGGCTCCTCTCCCCCTTCTCATGTTCTCTTTCCAAATACATAAATAAATAAATAAATAAATAAATAAATAAATAAATAAACAAACAAATAAAAAGTTTTAATGATCTTGCTTCAGGATGAAGTATGTGTTCTTATTCCCGGATCTTGTCCCTTTGAGGGTGACCACATTTAAGAGAAAGTATCAGATGGCATAGGTTCTGCAGAAGTGCCTTGTAGGTATCATCTATCATTCTTACCTGCTCAAAAAATATCTTAATTCAATGAAGAGTTGTGTAGCTCCTACCAGGTGGAAATCACAGTGCTTTTGAGAATAGATGTCAAGTAAGATGTGGCCCTAATAGCACACTCTATTGAAAGAAACAAAAAATAATATCAAACTTGTATATGGTGCCAGGAAGGATTCTAACTGCTTTCCTCCTAGTATCTTCTGATTTAATCATCACAACTACGATATTTTGAATAATTCCCATTTATCAGAGGAGAAAACTGAGGTTTAGGAAAGATTAGTCTCTTGCTTAACATCACGGTAAACTGCAGAGCTGGCAGAAGAACCCGGATGTATCTGATGTCAAAACCTGAGCTTGTAACTGTCCCTGGAAATGCTATTAGAAATACAGTAACGGAGTTAAAACAGAGAGGCAGGGGCTTATTTTAAGGAGGGAAACCCTGGCATCAGTCTAGACCTTGAGGGAAATGTAGATCTTCCACTGGGAGGGACGTACCTTCCAGACGAGGTTACTGTTTGAGCAAAACTCCGTAGCTACTAGGGTGTCGCACATTTGGAGGACAGTGACTTGAGATTGGAAAATTACACAGAACAAAATTTGGGGAAAGCTTTAAAAGGGTGGTTGAAGATTACAGACTCTGTTCAAGGAGGGTGGCAGCCTTAAAGGATTTTGCAATGGGAACTGACTTGCTCCAAGCTGTGCCTGGGAAAGATAATAATGTGCACACTTAGACATCTGCATTTGCTTAGCCCCGCAGAACTCACGGGCTGTAACTCCTGCTCCAAAGGCATTCCTAATGATTTTATTTGCGACAGCCCGTAGCTCCTGCCCGGCTGGCATTAGGGTGTTCTGTGTGGCTTTGTTTTGACAAACCTTGGTCATGACTCCCTAACGGAAAGAAGAGCTCCGGTTGCTACTCCCTCTGCAGCAGGAAGCACCCTGCCTCCTGTCAAACCTCATTCTCAAAGACAAGCCTTCTTTCTGCCCTGACCTCCTCCTCTCCTGCCTTCTGCCTTCAAGTGGTGGGTGTTAACCAACGGAAATCTCCCTTGAATGTTTGCAGGAAGTTGGTTTTTAACCAAGGGGAGGTCCCCAGCAAGCCTGGCAGGGCCAGAAACCTAGAAGCAGGAAATCTTGGGCATCTATCTGCTACTACTCAGGCTGTCATATCCTCCCCCCACCCCAACCTAGAGCTGAGAACTCCACGTGGAAATCTTTTAAGATGTTCCTGAGTAAGATGTCATTCTTTTTCAACATCCCGGCACGCACCTACACCATACTGGTAACGCCAGGGTGGCTTGTGATAATAAAAGTCATATGAAATTATAACATATAAAAATAAAAACAAAGTGCAAATGACATTCTTCAAAAACTAAAAAATAAGTGCAGGCATACCTGCTAATCTTTGTGGAGGCTGGGGAGGAAGAGAGGTGAAGTACTGTTTACACTATGAACAAGCATTAATAAAAAAAATAACACAGTGTCAGGAAGTCTCTCTCATGCAGGGTCCACACATGCAAAGCAGTTCGTAGAAAGCCCAACTAGATTCAACCAAATTACCCATTATTTGAAGGAAGGTGGTGTGGGGAGGTCAGTAACTATATAACTGTTGGACTAAATTTAAGCATTATCTTTCATTTTTTCTTAACTTTTTAAACACTGTGTTTAACAGCCCAAGGAAGCAAACAAAGAAAGTAAAAGAGTTTCTTCCCCAGGTGGTGATAATTAAAGCAAAGAGCCAGGAAGAAAGTTCTTAGCTCTTGTAGAAGACAAGCATCTTTTTCCTTAGGACAGAAAGCACCGATGTGCGAAGAGAGAAGACAGTTGATGGGAAATTCTGAAGTAATAGCAAAGCCCATGGGATGTGCAAAGTACCCCCATTGGGGTTGAATTTATTGTGGAGGCATTTACTTGAATGCTAAAACAATTTGGATTTCTTGAAAGCAGTTCTCTTAACTGAAAAGTGTTTCTGTTTCTTTTATAAAGCTTTTTGTATCCATTCAAAACACATCTACCCAGGGGTGCCTGGATGGTGCAGTCAGTTAAGAATCTAACTCTTCCTTTCGGCTCAGCTCAGGTCATGATCTCATAGTCCATGAGTTTCAGCCTTGTGTCGGGCTCTGTGCCGTCACCACAGGGCCTGCTCAGGATTTCCCTTTACCTCTCTCTGCCCCTTCCTCTCCAAAATACATAAATAAACTGTAAAACACGTGTACCCACTTTAGGTCCTTCTCTTTAAATGTTTTTCAGTTATGGGGCGGCTGGGTGGCTCAGTCAGTTGAGTGACTTTGGTTCAGTAATGGCAAGCATGAGGGATTTTCAAGTTTAAGCTAAACTTTCTCAAATCATTTTACTTTTTTATCTTTCCTCTCTCCAATTTTGCCATTTACAGAAACTCTAAGAAAAGAAGATGAAGACAAACTAGAAATATCTCTTGTTTTTTGAAAATCGCTGTGGCTTTGGGTAAGCCTGCCTCTGTTCTCATTGTCATTTTCCATATGAAACTGGTTAGCCGATGGCTGATTGGGAAATCTTGACAGATGTTGTGAAAGTGGCAGCCTGACATCACACCTGACCCAAGAAGGGTGTGATGATATAAGGGACACTTCTATTTGTTCGTCTGCACTGGTGTGTCCAATAGAAGTTTATAGCCGGCCAGCAGGATGGCATGCACTTTAAGAGTAGAACGCTATATTGGACTAGGAGGAAAGAATGGGAATGTCTGGGATCCATCTCCAGGAAATATGGAAATGATGGTTTCTCCTTATAATTGGCTATACATTATGTGAACATCAACACTGTCTGGTCCCTGGGGCTGTTGGCTTGTTATAACTTGTTCACTGAACACAACTTTGGGTCTACCATGCATCTACTCAGAATCCTTCAGTCTCCCTGCCTTGGGGGGCAGTGTTCAACTGCCTTGGTCCGCTATTTATAACCCTGGGTAAATGGCTTCCCGTTAGTTATTCAAGCATTACAGATACTGGAATTCTGGGCATTGGTGGATCAGTAAAATTGCCGTGGCTTAAGGAAGAGGGGAATCCAGGTGCAAAGCAGAGACAGGCAAAAATCCGGAAGCTTGGAAGGGCAAGGTGCATTTGAAGAATGGTAAGTTATACAGTGTGACTGGAAGGTAAGACCCAGGAAAGATGAACTCTCAAAGAGAGATAGGATGGTACAATATAGGGTCTTGTGAGCCATGCCGAGGAGGCTGAGTTTTATTTCTGTAGCCACTGGAGTAACCAGCAAAGGATTTTGCGAAGAAAGGTGTCATCATCAATGCTGGCTTTTGGAAAGGTGACTGTCAACACATGGGTATCCTGATTGAAATTGCCAGAAAAGGCCAGAGAACTGGCAGTTGCCAGAAGTCTTCTCAAACACTGTAATTCCACAAAAACATTTTACATTTGTTAGAAATTACGGAGATTACCAAGTGGCCCAAGACATCACGGTGAAAATATTTAGACAACTGGCAAACTCCTCTTTCTCTATATGCTATTTCCAAAGGAGATAATCTTTAATCCTCTCTTCCATCCAAATTATTCCCTGTCTTGGAAAAAAAATGCCAAAAATGTTTGGGAAAATGCACTCCACCCGTGTTTTTTGGAAGGACTGGTTATTTAGTTTCTACATGAGCCAAATTTTAATCCACAGGAATTTTCTTAGAAAAGCGGTATTGCCAAAATGTTCCTCCAGTACAATTCTGGTGGGAACCCATGGAAGGTAAATGTAAATTATAGTTACAGAATGTAAAAAGGGAAGGAGAACCTTAACCACACTAACTGCTAAATAATAAAAATGGATTTTGAAGTACTTAACACTTTGTTAGTGCATGTTGAAAATTCAGAGCTAGTCAAAAAGTTGGTTGGACTTCAGAGCTCACGTAATCTAGATTTCTACCAGGTACTTATTTGGTGATAGAAATTCTATAAGAACATTCCCTAAATATTTGTGAGCACTGTGTGGAGCACTGTACACATATCGGTGAACACAGACCCAGTCCCTGCCCTTGCAGAGCTTCGATCTAAAATAAAGACCAAAAAGATAAAGAGGCTCTTATAATAACAAAATGTCACATAATAATAACTATGGTGTGAAAGAGCTTTGATGAAGCAAGTACACAGTGTTACGATACCATAGAGGGTAAACCGGCGGTGGAGGGAAGGAAACACATCCCTGAAGACATTACAACGAAGCTAACATCTAAAGCAGAAGCAGGACCTCGCCCAGCCAGACAAGGGCCAGGAAGCCCAGAGTGGGTACGGGCGGGAGCAGCCTTCTAAGACAAAGACCCGGGATCAAGAGAAGGAACCACATAGCTCATCCCAGCTGGAATTTATACACACACAGTGTGTGTGGAGGGGGGGGGGGGCGGGCAGGTGGAAGGGCGGGATATTTCCAGATGAAGCTGGAGAGGTAAGAAGGGACCAGATGCCACCAAGTTTTATAATACTCATAACAGAATTTGGGATTTATCCCAAGGGCGTTAGAGAAGCACTGACTGTTTTTAAGCTTTTAAGCAAAGATTCATATTTGGATCTCGGAAATGTCACTCTGACCATGGAGTACAGAAAGGATTTGTGGATGTGGGCAGGCTGGAGGCATGACCCCCAGTGCTGCAGGATGTGGTCATCCTCAAGAGAGGCAATGGAATCCTAAACAAGAGGAGAGGAAACAAAGACAGAAAGAACAAAATGGATTTGAGAGGCATTTACGGACAATATAGACAAGATTGCATAAGTGTTGTGTGGCGTAAGGGAGAAGGGGGAGGTAAGGTATCCCCTAGATTTCTGGTAGGGCTCGTGGTAGTGGCTAATGACAGAGGGCACTGAGAGGGGAGAAACAGATGAAGGGGTGAAAACAAGTGTGTCTTATGGACATTCAGAGAAGCTAACAGGCCACTGGGTATATGGAGCTGGACTGAGGTGTGAGTCGTTAGTGATGAGCTTTGGGTTGGTGGGGGTCTGGAGCTGAGGGCCAAAGAAGAATTCTTTAGATGTCTTTGGTGCAAAAAGGTGATTTTATTAAAGCACAGGGACAGGACTAGAGGGCAGAAAGAGCTGCCCCTTACCAGAGATCAGTTATATACTTGGGAGTTGGGGCAGGTAAAGTCAAGAGTAAGTTTCCAAAGAGATTTTCATATCCTAAAGAAGCTCAAGATACTGGAAGCCTAGCTGTTGTCAAGCTAAGTTGTTTTTCCCCCCAGAAAAGCATTAACATTAAGATAGTAAGGAGTTCCTGGAGAAATATTCTACTGCCTGCCTCAAGTATTGTCAATGGGCTGCAGGTTATGAGGAAACTTAATTGTATCTGTCATTTCCTTCTGTCTTTGTTTCCCACAACCGCTAGCATGCAGAGGGTCCTGGGAGACAATGCCTGAAAGGGAATGCCTAAGTCTTCTGTGTAGCAGAACTCCTCTAAGCATCCATTAGTACCACTTAAAACAGGTACTGCCTCTTGTCAGTCCTTGGTACCACAGCCCAATGACCCACAAAATCTATTCCATTCCATATCTAGGATCCTAAGAGCCCATATCTTTCATCATACATAGAATCACCTGTCTCCTCTCAAAGAAATCACAGATTCGAATCAATTACCTTATCCTCAGAGCTTACCCTGAGTCCATCATTCTGCACCTTTATTTCTGATCTGAAGAAAGCGCTACAATTTTGTGACATTATCTACCCACATAAAGGCAAAAAAGGAGAACCCAAAAGAGTAAAATCAGGACATTGGTTTCAGGCAAAATAGCTGAGTTATGTTTTAAGGGGATTTATTTGTGTCATCTGATATTTAATTTAAACTGCATGCTTCCTACTCGCCTTTTAATTAATTCATCTTTTTAGCCTGCCCTGACATGGTCAGAACTTATTTAGGATCCCTTGTTCCAAAGATCAAATTGCTTTTCTAAAGTACATTGGGTTTCTAACACTTGGCATCTCTGAGCTTCTGGTGCCAATACAAAGAGCACATACATATTCCAACAATCCATGGATTGTTGTTAGTGAGAGGCAATGGTCCTGGCCTTTGGGAGGAAGGGCACAGCACATTTCTTCATAGCGGGAAGTGATGTAGCTATTATTACTTTCAAGACATCCCTGATTTGTCCATTCAGAGAGGCACAAGTCAAGCTCTGTGGCTCAGAGGATGAGACCATGAAAGTGAGTCCCCTGGGAACACTCAGACTGCCAGCCCTTCCCGTGCATCTACCCAGCAGCAGAAGGTCCCCAGTACCAGCACCAAAGAGTTTGTTAACCTTGACCTCTCCTGTCACCATGGAAACACAACACTGCCCAGGGCACTTCCTCTGTGATTATCATTCAAACTGTGAAAGAATAGAATAGAATAGGAAAAACACCCAGATAATTTCATTGCTCATTTCAAGTTGCTATTTGGCCTTTTTCTACAGAACAAAGAAGCTCCCAGCAATTTCTTTGAAAGTCCTGTGTGGGGGTGGAGAGGGTGCAGATAGGACCAGAAGGAGGAGTCTGGCCAAGAACTGCTGAAGCAGCTTAACAACTCCTACTCCTTAAGGAGTTCAGGCTTACCTGCAGCATATTACAGTGGCTGGAATAATTTACAATTACCCCCCAAAAGAATAAAATACTTAGGAATACACTTAATCGAGGAGTTGAACGACCTGTACTCTGAAAACTATAAATTGATAGTTTATTGACTGATGAAATAAATTGAAGATAACACAGACAAATGGAAAGATATTTTATGCTCATGAATTGGAAGAATTAATATTATCAAAATATTCTTAAAGCAATCTACAGATTCAATGCGATCCCTATCAAAATACCAAGTGTATTATTCACAGAACAAGAAAAAAAAATACTAAAATTTGTATGGAACCACAAAAGATCCCAAATAGTCAAGGTAATCTTAAAAAATAAAATGAGGTATTATATTCCAATTTTCAAAATATACTACAAAGCTGTAATAATCCAAACAGTATGGTACTGACCCAGAAAGAGACACATAGATCAATGGAACAGAATAGAGAGCCCAGAAATAAAGCTATACTTATATGGTCAATTAATCTATGACAAAATAAACAATAATATACAGTAAAGAAAAGACAGCATTTTCAATAAATGGTGCTGGAAAAACTGGACATCTAAATACAAAAGAATGAAACTGGACACACAAAAATGAACTCAAAATGGATTGAAGACCTACATATGGGACCTAAAACCATAAAAATCCTAGAAGAGAGCATAAGCAGTAATGTCTCTGACATGGGCCATAGCAACATTTTTCTAGGTATGTCTCCTGAGGCAAGGGAAACAAAAGCAAAAATAAATTACTGGGACTACATGAAAATAAAAAGTTTTCACACAGTGTAGGAAACCATCAATAAAACAAAAAGGCAATCTACTGAATCAGAGAAGATATTTGCAATGATACATTTAATATCCAAAATATATAAAGAACTTATACAACCTCAATACCAAATAAACAATATGAATAAAAAATGGACAGAGGACATGAATAGACATTTTTCCAAAGAAGATATATAGATGGCCAACAGACACATGAAAGGATTCTCAACATCACTAATCATCAGGAAAATGCAAATCAAACCACAATAAGATATTGCATTACACCTGTAAGAATGGCTAAAATGATATAACAGGTACTAGAGAGAATATTGAGAAAAAGGAATCTTTGTTCACAGTTGGTAATGTAAGGCTTAGCCACTGTGGAAACCAGTATGAAAACAATATTAAATATAGGAATATCATACAACCCAATAATTCCACTACTGGGTACTTACCCAAAGAAACCTAATACACCATCTGGGGAAGATAATATGCACACCTATGTTTATTGCAGCATTATTTACAATAGCCACGATATGGAAACAACCCTGGTGTCCATTGATAGATGAATGGATAAGGAAGATGTGGTGTGTGTGTGTGTGTGTGTGTGTGTGTGTGTGACATTAGGCAGCCATAAAAAAAACATGAGATCATGCTTTTGCAATAATATGCATGGCGACATGGTTAGCTACACTTGTGGTGATCACAGCCTAACAATGAAGTGGAGTCACTATGTTGTATACCTGAAACTAATGGAACATTGTGGGTCAACCATACACCCCTCCCAAAAAGAACCAAAACAAAAACCCAGAAGCCAAATACATAAATAAAGTACTTAGAATAATGATGTTATCCTTACTACCATTTGACACGAGATGGGAGTTTCACCTGTAGGTTGCTAAGCAAACAATGATCATTATTATTTTTTCTCCATCACCCCCTCGAATTGGAACCAGAATTTAATAGCAATAAAAGAGGCTTGAGTCAATGTATAGTAGGATTGCTCCCATAGAGTTGGAAGGAACCATAGAACTAGTTTCCGGTCCATGAACTGCTTGGAATTGCAGGCAAAATATACTGTGTCTGTGCATGTGCCCCTTAAAACTGGGCCTGCAGGCTTTCCCCATAATTCTACCTCCAGTAAAAATTAATGAGAACGTACCTTCAACAGACCAGTAATATGAAGTCCAAAGAGATCACATCCTCTTGCGTTCTTTCTTCCTTCTGTTGCTCCTCTTGCTCCTTTCTCTGCTTCTTCCTCCTCCCTCTTTTTCTCTTCCTAAAGGGACAAAACTGCATAGTTTGAATTTTGCACTGGTCTGAGTTAACGTCAAACAAGAGTGTTGAGGGCCACAGGTGAGGCCCACTGAAGACAGAGTGGGAATGAAGCTGGAAGGGAACCTGGACTCACAGTGAAGCTAGAGAATCAAGAAGTAGACACATGATTTCAGAAATGCACTGGGGTTTTGATCAACAATGAATACACAGTCCCAGCAACTCATTGGTCAGGACCTGGCGAGTTCTTCATATGTGTGTCCTAGGCCACTAGTTGCCTTGGTGAGGGAGTCTTCCCTTCTGCCTTCAGGAACGGAGACCAGCAGCTGCTGAGGCCAGGTGCCCCCAGGCTCACCAAGGACGGAATTAGGCTGGAGACCTCTAAAAGTTCTAAGAGCTCCAGCCTGAGTTTGACTCTGCCCTTTGAGGAGTAGAAAAGACACTTTACTCACCTTGATGAGGTGAAGGTAATGTGCTTTCCTTGTGAGGTCTTATCACGTGCTGCTCTTTGTTCTAAACCCCTCGGCTTGCTGGCTTGCTGCTACAGAGAACACACCCCAGGGGGGTTTTGGAGTTAGATGTGTGCCCATCCATTTGAGTAGTGGCTGCCACACTGCTGGCCTGAGGCAAGACTCATAACCTCTTTAGCCCTCAGTTTCCTCACCTGCAACAGGCCAACCACAATAATGCCTATTTCAAGGGATGGTTACAGGAGTTAAGTCATTAAAGGCACATAATGTGTCTGATGTGGAATCTAGCATGTAATAATGGCTTCCAACTACCTTTCACCCAGCGTCTGGCTATTTCAACAACTCAGACTGGCTCAGAATGTAGAGAATTCTGGAGAAAGACTTTTGTGCTGTTTGCTCTGGACTTAAGAATACAAAACAATATTAAAAAAATATTCAGGACTCATAATTCTTTGCTTTTTGTTGAGCTTCTTAGGTGAAAATCAACAAGCAGATCTGGCAAGACATTTGTTTTCACTACATCCAGTTAAAAAGCACTTTGTGACTTCAGCAAATGCTTAAGGAAGCATTTCCTAATGTTTTCTGACTTGCCAACTCCTTTTAGAGTAAAATCTTGCAAACCCTCTTAGGAATTTTAACAATTATTTTACCATTTTTACATGATATATATTAAAATGTTATTTTAAAATGAAAACAGATATATTTTATATGGATGTTCTAAATTCTTAAGCTAGGTGCTGAGAATTTGGGTATTTATTGTATTATTATCTACTTTTTTGTAGTCTCTAAATATTTCATCATAGGAAAAAGTTATGGCAATATTTCACGTTTCAGAATCTAACAATTATTTAAGGAGAAGTTTTTTTAATAATATTTTCATTTATGAAGTGATATACACTGATTTATTTTAACTTAATTCTATATGAAAATGAATAATTTATGGACAAATAGATTTTAATGTGACTTCATATCATGTTTGACTTTAGGACCAAAATCATATTAAAATGGCTGGAGCCTAACTATATTCCTATTCCTCCAATTCCTTTCCTAACTTGATGTGTGAAAACTTCTCTTTTGAACTTACAAAACACTAACTGGTATCCTTTTTAGATGTATAGAATTTACAGGTTTTCTATTTCCCTTGAACTTTTTGTATTTCAACAGTGGAATTCCTTACAAATTAAACAATGGTTCACTAAGAGGAAAAACAATATTAAACGGTATGTAGGTCAAATATATTGTGGCAGCTACTGGGGTTCAACATGGGATAAATATCTAAGTGAGTCATTAAAGACTTCATGTGATGTCCACCAAGTCCCACATGCTCAGAGACCTGGACATAGGGACCAACAACGACATGAGCTGTTTCCCATGTACTGGACTTATGTCCCTCCTATTCCAGGCTCTCAGCATTAGGAGAGATTTTATTCCTCTTATCTTCAATGGCATCTAGGTCAAGCATAGCATGGTGTAGATATTCTATAAGTGTTAGGCATTCAATGGACTTGAATGACTTTCCACTGAATAAGACCAGACAGTACATGTAGGGGAAGCAAGAGTTACAAATCAGAGTCAGTGACGATCTGGAACAAGAGGAATAGAAACCTAGTGTTGCAGCTATCAGGCATGGGAATCAGAAGGGGCACTCAGGTATCTGGGAGGCATCTGACACTAGACCCACACCCAAAGGCCAAGGCACCTGACCCAGCTGCAATGCTGAAAGAGATAGCACTGTCTTGTTCAATAAGCATGGTTTCTGAGGGACATGATGGTAACTGATCACTGATAGGCAGATAGTGAAAGAAGGTATGGGCGGTCTCATCTACAGGTGGAACACATTGACCAGAGGTCAGGAATTGCTCCTCAATTTATATCCTAAGCAATTAGGCTTCATAAACTACTTTTTGTCTTGCATATTTTCAAGCTATGCTGTTTGGTGCGTACAAGTTTATAACTACCATATCTTTGTGATAAGTTGTTGCCTTTATCATTAAGTCATGACCTTTCTTTATCCCTTACAATTATTTTGGCCTCAGCATCCAGAATTGATTTTTTTTCCTGGTGCAAATGTAGCTGGAGTACTTGATTCTGATCCATGGCTCTCTGGGGTAACTTACTCTGCTACTGTACTTTGAATTTGTCTGTATCCTCTTTAAAAAATTTTTTTTAATGCTTTTTATTTATTTTTGAGAGACAGTGCAAGCAAGGGAGGGTCAGAAAGAGGGAGATACAGAATCTGAAACAGGCTCCAGGCTCTGAGCCAGCTGTCAGCACAGAGCCCGACGTGGGGCTCGAACCCATGAAGTGTGAAATCTGACCTGAGCTGAAGCCGAACGCTCAACCAACTGAGCCACCCAGGCGCCCCTGTATCCTCTTTTTTAAACCTGTTTCTTGTAAACATCACATAGCTGACAAACTGACGCTCTTTGTTCAAGAAAGTTTTATTTCATTTACATTGACTGTGATTAAGGACATACATGAATTCATCTCTGTCACTGTATTTTGGGCTTATATTAATTATTCATCCTGCTTTGTATATTTTTATCTCCTTCCAATTTCATTTGGATTGATGAGCTTTTTTAATTAATTTTTTTCCTCCACAGATTTGGAAGCCATCTATTTCCTTTCCTTTAAAATTACCCTTAAACAAGTCTCTACTCTCTTGACAGAAAAATACAAAGACCTTACAAATTGTAATTCCATGAGCTCTCCTCCATTACGTCATCTGCTACATCATTTTTATACTCCCAAATGAGGCATTTGTTTTATTGTTTTATACAGTATCTGTATAGACTTTTTCACCTTTCTACTGCTTCCATTGTGTGTACCATTCTTCCTGGCATTTCACGTCCATCCTTCTTGCTGAAATTTCTTCTTGAGGTTCAGCCTTTAGAATTTCCTCCAGTGTGACACTCCTTCATGATAAACTCTGTTCTTCTGATTGCACAAAGATGTCTTTGCCCTTCTTCTTAAATCATAGTTTAGTAAAGGTGAGATTACATGTGGATAGTTGACTTGCTGTCAGCATGTTGAAGATATCAGCTCTTGCATTTATTATACCAGGTTAACATGCACTGAATTTGATCCCCATGTTCACTAATTGACTCCAATTCACAATAAAGATTTGTTTTAAAGTTTATTATTCATTTTGAGAGAGACAGAGAGAGCACAAGTGGGGAAGCACAGAGAGAGAGAGAGAGAGAGAGAGAGAGAGAGAGAGCGAGCTCCAAGCAGGTTCCGCACTAGCCGAGCAGGGCTCAAACTCACAAAACTGTGTGATCATGACCTGAGATAAAATCGAGCATTGGGAGGTCAACCGACTGAGTGCCCCCAAAATAAGGATTTAAAAAAAATCAATCTACTATTGCCTACATTGTAATGGAATCTAAATTTATGTGTAATGTAACAAATCTATTAAAATTATAATTTGTAACCCTCATCCTTAAAAAACAAAAGGCTTTGATGTGACTCTTCAAATCTGGGAAATTCTTCAGGGACACATTTCAAGAATTTAGTTATGAAGATACAGATGCTTATAGCCTTAAGAGGAAGGTAGCTCTTTATTGAACATTTTCCTTGAAACTTTCAATCTTGGAAAAAGTAGCAGCAGCATAGGAGAAGGACATCGTTATCATTTGTCGAATGTCAGCATCAAACTACTTAGTATTAGGCTGCTGCTTTAATGTAAAAGCGTGCACTAATAAACAAGTATATTTAGTGTAGATTTTCAATAAATACTTAGAGTCGGCATAAAACTAATGATTTAAGACAAGTTTAAAAACTCAAGTAATACTTCTGTACATTTTTTCTTTTCTTCCCTTTCGTTTATTTATTTATTTTTTAATTTATAATAGTTTATTGTCAAATTGGTTTCCATATAACATCCAGTGCTTCTCCCCACAAGTGCCCTCTTCCATGCCCATGACCCCCTTCCATCCCATCCCCTCCCCCTTCAGTCCATGGTTCGTTTTCAGTTTTCAATAGTCTCTCATGATTTGTGTCCCTCCCTCTCCCCAGCTCTCTTTCCCCCTTCGCCTCCCTATGGTCCTCTGTTAGGTTTCTCCTGTTAGACCTATGAGTGCAAACATATGGTGTCTGTCCTTCTCTGCCTGACTTATTTCACTTAGCATGACCCCCTCGAGGCCCATCCACTTTGCTACAAATGGCCATATTTCATTCTTTCTCATTGCCATGTAGTACTCCATTGTATATATATACCACATCGTCTTGATCCATTCATCAGGTGATGGACATTTAGGCTCCTTCCATGATTTGGCTATTGTTGAAAGTGCCACTATGAACATTGGGGTACATGTGCTCCTTAATGAGTACGGATGCAAAAATACTCAACAAGATACTAGCAAATCGAATTCAACAGCATATAAAAAAGCATTATCCATTATGATCAAGTGGGATTTATTCCTGGGTTATAAGGATGGTTCAATATTTGCAAATCCATCAATGTGATACATCAAATTAACAAAATAAAAGAGAAAAACCATATGATCCTGTCAGTAGATGCAGAAAAAGCAATTGACAAAATATAACATCCCTTCTTAATAAAAACCCTCGAGAAAGTAGGAATAGAAGGAACTTACTTAGACATCATAAAAGCCATTTATGAAAAGCCCACAGCCAATGTTATCCTCAATGGGGAAAAACTGAGAGCTTTCCCCCTGAAATCAGGGACACGACAGGGGTGTCCATTCTCACCACTGTTGTTTAACATAGTGCTGGAAGTCCTAGCATCAGCAATCAGACAACAAAAGGAATAAAAGGCATCAGAATCGGCAAAGAAGAAGTCAAACTTTCCCTTTTTGCAGATGACATGATATCACTTTGATTCCTAAGCCAAACAGGAAAAAAAGAGAACTAAGGCCAATATCTCTAATGAATACGGATGCAAAAATACTCACCAAGATACTAGCAAACCGAATTCAATAGCATATAAAAAGTATTATCCATTATGATCAAGTGGGATTTATCTATTTCTTAAATGAAGGTGGTTAATTAGACACGGTTACATCTTCTGCCTGTGTAGGACTTTAATCTCGACTCTTGCATAAATCAGGGGAAAAGGCCCGTGGAACGTGAGTCCTAGGATGTGCTTCTGGAGATGGTTTAGGGCGAACCAGTTCGGAAGGCGGACATCGGTGTGGGCCGGGCTTGGTGTGCGAGCGAGGGGCGTGTGGAGCCCTGAGCGGGTGTGTCCTGTCCAGGCTCTTTCACTAACTGCCCTTGTGACCTCTGGCAGACCCCTTCCCTTCTCTTCTCCGCAGGAGCTGGAAGGAGCTGAAATAAATCATTTCCAAATGGGTCTTTCCAGTTTCAGTACTGAGCATGCCCTGTGATCCAGATGGTAGCAGATTAGCAACACAAAGCAGGGCATTTTGATGGAGCCATGTTAGAATGGCACAGCGAATTATCAAAACACTGCTTTTTATTACTTAACAATGTTCTCAAAAGAAATCCTTGATGTATCCCCGACCCTGTGCCTAAGCCTTGCCCTGTTCCTCAGCCTGTGAACCCCATCAAAATATCCCTGGCATCAAAATGGCAAAGTCAAAATAGCACAAGCCCTTCGCAGAACAGCAAGACTTTTAGTTCTATAGAACTGGGGTTGGATTCCGGGCTCAACTGCTCACTTAGCCCTTAGCTGTGTGGCCTTGGGAATGAGACTCTTTACCCTTAGTTTCCTCACCTATAAAAGTAAATTATAGTCCTGACACTGAACATATTAAGCTTAGACATGAAATGTGTAAAGGGCCAATGCATGCTTCATACATATAGAAAGGAAATAAAGCATAATGGAGTTTAATGGTCTCCAAAGAACTCCCCAAAAGAAAATCATCTGTGCTTCACTAAACAGTTTTTAAATCATGATTTGCAGGCTGGCAGGGTCTTGGGTTTCAGAAAGGCTGATGGCCCCATAGACTGGGAAGAGGTCACGGGCTCAAGTGGGAAGGAAAAGCAGAGATCAGACAGTCAGCCAGTCTGAACATGTACCGAACAACTTATCAGATGTACAAAGAGTAGGGAATGTTTATGAAAAACAAGCCCCCATGTCTCATTCCCTCCTGTCCCCAGATCAGAGCCTTGTTTCTGAGTCAGAGCTGAAAACCAACCTTTAGAAGTGTTATTGCTCACCAGGGGCATGTACTAGGGTGATACAGAACATTACTTTTGAGCTCTGTGCCACTTTGACCTCGTCTGGCTTAGAGGAATCTCAGCAAGACTCATTTGTGGCTGTAAGTAGAGACCAAATTGGCTAAAAGGCCCAAAGATGAAACATATGTTGCTTCAACAGGAAGTTTTGGGACATTTGGTGAACGTCTTGAGAAATAAGATAATCTTGTAAAATTGGGTCATCTGGTTGCTGAATTCCTGAGATACAGCAAAGAGAGTTTGGGGGTGTGTATGTGGGGGAGGGGGGAGGGTGGGTTGAAACTGGCTGACTGGATGATGATGGCGGTAACGATGATTTCTTGAGAATCACAAAGAGAATGAATGCATTCAGGTTCTAGAAAACTGTCCATAGTCTCACTTTTGGAATGGCCCTCTACCACCAAGAGAAAGCTTTACCTGGACAATCATCTCACTTTGAATTTTCATTCTTTTAAAGAAATAAGTGGGCACCCACAAGATACTACAAGCTACTGTAGGTATTAAGGATATCAAATCAGGTAAGACACCGCCATTCCTGGATTGAGTTGGCAGTCTTATGAGGGTAAATCTATAGGTAGCTCATGGTACAATCTAATGTTGTGGGTGCCATTTCAGAAAACTGAGCAAAGTATTGTAGATCACAGAGGATAGATCAGTCAACTCTGCCTGTTATACTTATAAAGTCTTCATAGAAGGGGTACTATCCTGCTGCTGGTTTCTTATAACAAAGGTAATTTAGGAAGTAAGCCGGGGTGTTAGTCAGGTGCAAGGCTTGTACAAAGAACACATCGAGTCAGAAACTGATATGGCATAGAGTGGTGGGTCTGATATGGACTGGAATTTGACAAGAAGGCCGTGATGGCAAGATGTTAAACTGCAGGATAGAGTACAGGAGGGAGTGAGTCTACAAAGGCACTTGGAGGTTAGCCTTCATGCTAAGCTAGAGTGTTTGGATTTTATCTATGAATTCCAAGAAGGCCAAGAAGCGTTTTTGTTGTTTAGTCATACACATTCAGTGTATGGGGCATAGGACATTATGTTGCTATTTTTAGTCATGCACATGCAGTAGAAGAAAGATTTTTAATCAATTGCACTCAGGAGACTCTTAATGTTAATGGTCTGGTCTTAGAAGAAGTGATAAATAGCAGAGTTAGAAGAAGCTGGAAGTAAGTCCTAACACTGAGGTGGAACAGGACACACGACTGACAGATCAGACGTGAGGATGCTGAGATGAGGTAGGAGGAGGACTTGATGATGATGGCAGCAAGAGTTAATTTTGAAGGCGGGCTAAGTGACAGAGCACCATAAATCGATATGAAAAATAACCTCATTCTTTTTTATACACATGTTCTCTTGACATGTTTTTGCTTACACAAGTGGAAGAGAGTGTGTGTACCTAATTTTTTAAATGTGGGCAAAGATATTTCGCTTTAAGAAGATGAGATGGAGGCACACCTGGGTGGCTCCATCAGTTAAGTGTCTGACTTTGGCTCAGGTCATGATCTCATGGTTCCTGAGTTCAAGCCCCATGTTGGGCTCTGTGCTGACAGCTCAGAGCCTGGAGCCTGCTTTGGATTCTGTCTCCCTCTCTCTCTGCTCCTCCCCCACTCATGCTCTGTCAGTCTCTCAAAAATAAATAAATGTTAAAAAATTTTAAAAAAAAGAAGAAGATGAGATGGGATCTGGCTGTGGCCTACTCATAGGTGTGGGACATCACACGTGCCAGAGACGATCCCCAAAATTCACGATCTCCTCTTCTTTCTGGGCACATGGCTGGATGCCATGTCCTAGCTTCCATTAAAGTAATGTGTGGCCCAGTGGTTGAGTTCTAGTCCCTGGAATGTGGGCATAAGCGATGTACACTGATTTCAAGCTTGACCCATAAACCTCAGGAGGCCATCCTCTGCGCTCTGTTTCCTCCTCTGGCTGCTTGGATTGGAGACAACTTCTGGGGCATTGATCAAAGCCTCAAGGTGAAGGTAACAGAGTTTCCAATAGCCTGGGTCCTCAAGTGACTTTGCAGAGGCTTGTCACCTCCTTAGTGTTGTTACGGGACTAAAAAATAAGCATCAGTTGAGGTCTATTTGTTACAGAGATTACTCTACCCTAACTATTACATCAAATTCTCACATTGACTTGTTAATTTAATGAATATTTGTTGAATATTAATTATGCACCCAGTACTATATTAGGTGCTGGTGACGGAGAGAAGAGCAAAGTACGTATCTGCCTGGGTCTCAGAGAGCTCACGCCCAAAGGGCGAACACCAATTTTGGATGTTTCAGCTCAGTGTGCCTCAGTGCACTATTTTATTACATGGAAGTATATTTTTTATATTTAAAAATCTCCCTTAATGTAATATTGATATTTTTTGACAGAGAGAGTGCACACGTGCAAGTGGGGGAGGGGCAGAGGAGAGAGAAAGGGGAGGAGGGGAAATTCCAAGTAGGCTCCATGCCCCCGCGCAGAGCCCGATCCCCATGGCCTGAGCTGAAATCAGTAGTCAGACCACGCTTCACCAACTGAGCCACCAGACGCCCCTTACATTGATTTTTAAAAACATGATGAGTGCTACCACTGGTTTGAAATAATTTTCATAATAATCAAGAACCAGCAAGGTATAGAGACAGCTGATGTGTGAGCTCTTTCCAAGTTTCTAGTTGCCTTAGAAATTTTATATTTTATTAGTGTAATTGTAGAGTTTACAGTTATCTATGTAATATGATTTATATTACCAATATCACCAGCTTAATGCTTGAGCCAACTTTTCCATTAATAGAAAACATGTTGCTTTGACATTAATAACAGTGAGAACTAAGAGTCATTTATATGAACTTCTGCTTCTGAAAAAAGGTTTTTAAACCGAGTGGGTGTATATGTTGGTACAGAACAGGTCTAGGGGAGGTAGATGCAGGTGGGGAAGAGCCCCTGATAGATTCCAGGTTGGATGGGTTCCACTTGAGTTGCCCACCAGAAATTCAGGAGGGTCTGTGCCTGGTAGCCAGCAGGGTTCCTGACTTGAGGGTCTATTTGTAGATTGAAGAAAAGGGACTAGTGGTGAGGAGCAGATTAAAAGCACAGAGGGACTGATACATGGGGGTGCAGGATTCTTACTTGGGAGAAAGGTACAGGAGTTGCTTGGTTCCTCTGGACTCTCCAACACTCTGTGAGTTCAAATACAAACTTCACACTTAACACAGCATATGCTTCTTGTGATGAGCACCGAGGAATGCATAGAATTGTCAAATCATTACATTATACCTGAAATTAACATAACACCGTGTGTTAATTATGCTTCAATAAAAAATAGTGAAGCAATTATTGATAGGTTAAAAAAAAACCCAAATATACATTTATTATCTGAGAGTTCCTGGGGGCCAGGAGTCCAGCCACAGACGAAGTGGGTCTCCTTCTCAGGGTCTCACAAGGCTACAGTCAAGGTGTTGGCTGAGACTGCTGTCTTACCCGAGACTGCTTCTCTTTGGAGCTCATGGGCTGTTAGCTGAATTCAGTTTCTGATTAGGTCAGGCTCACCCAGGATAATCTCTTCTGATTAGCTTAGGGACCTTAATCACATCTGTAAAATCCCTTCACCTTTGCCATATAGTGTAACCTAATCATGAGAGTAGGGAGTGATACCTATTCACAGGCCTACCCACACTCAAGGGGAGGTGATTACACAGCGGATGCTTATCAGGAGTTGAGACTTTGGAGGTTATCTTAGAATTCAGCTCATCACCAGGGCCATGGATATGTTCATTTATAGAGCAGGTAGTTTTTGAACACCTAGTATTTGACAAGCACTCTTATGGTATCTTCGAAGACAATAAATACATTTTAAAAATCTTGTTGGGGGGGCGGGGGACAAGCAGGGGGGTACGGAGGAAGAGGGAGGGAGACAATTTCAGGCAGGCTCCACTCTCAGCCTGATGTGGGGCTCGATCTCCAGACCCTGGGGTCATGGCCTGAGCCAAAATCAAGAGTTGGACACTAGGGCGCCTGGGTGGCTCGTCGGCTAAGCTTCCAACTTCGGCTCAGGTCAGATCTCACATTCGTGGGTTCGAGCCCCGCGTCGGGCTCTGTGCTGACAGCTAGCTCAGAGCCTGGAGCCTGCTTCCAGTTCTGTGTCTCCTTCTCTCTCTGCCCCTCCCCGTCTCATGCTCTGTCTCTCTCTGTATCAAAAATAAATAAAAACATTAAAAAAATTTAAAAAAAAAAGAGTTGGACACTAAGCTGACTGAGCCACCCAGGTGCCCTGGACAATAAATACTTTTTAAAAAATAGAGCAGAATGAGCAAAATTGGAACTGTTGGAAGTTAGCATGGCGAGTGGCTGTTTTAAGTGAGGTGTGAAGGACTGGCTTCATGGAGAAAGAAACATCTAGCACAGGCCTCCTTACAATAACCCCAGTTCTCCCTTCTCCTAGGCCCAGAGGTCTTCAGATGTTTCTCTCAATTTATTTTCCCTTCATCCTTAATCTTTATTTTCGTAGGACTAATGAGGTAAATTAAAAATCTCTACACTGGATTTTATTACATGTAAGTTAAGACTCCACAAACCAGGGTGAGCCGGAAGGCAAAATCTCATAAGCCAAAAGAAACCAGGGAAACCGCTGATGTTTCAAAGGGGCTCTTAAAGGCAGAAATCCGTTGTTCAAAAAGGAATCCAGCATGCTCACATTTGGTCCCACCACTGAATCGGTAGGACCTTGGGCCTGCCCAGAGCACACGGTTCACTGATTCACCAATTTCATTCATCCCATGTGATATACAGAGAATTTGTTATATGTTAGGCTTCACAATAGCATGAAGATTTCAAAGATAAGTCAGGCATATCTCTGATTTTGAAGAATTTACAGTAGAGTGAGACACAGAATCACGCAGAGATCATTTCGATTATGGCGTCCCATCCGGAGCATCAACAGCTTGTTACTACAGAGATAAAACACCCTCCCTGGGGTATCTTAGCGGAAAAAGGACCAAAACCCTGAACACTTTCTAGATGAGCTTTCTAAAATGTGGCCTAAGCTGATTTTGACAGATGTATAGTATTCTACAGATCCGGGTGGGGTTGATGAAAGAAGCGCACAATGGCTTACCCACGAATGGCTCCCTTGGGCTGAGCGTGGGGAGAGGAAATGGTAAGCCGGTGTCGTGATCTGACGGGAGAACCCAGGAGGGAAGGGCGGCAGAGTGTTCAGTACTGACAGGTCAGCGCCCCTCTAACCAGAAAACTCCACAGTACAACAGACCCTGCGGCTAGGAAGCTAGGGAAACAGGAGCCTCATCGACTGTCTGGAGAGTGTTCTGTCACAACTACACCTACACGAGAACTGGACCGTCCACTGTCTTGTCTGCTCCGGATCTTAACGCGCCAATCCCTGAAGACTGGGGGGGGGCCGATGATGATGTACCTATGCAGGGCCCAGGCTGCTCGAGTGCCCTCGTGTTCCTGGCTACTGCAGGGGAACGAACCATCCTAAAATGTAGTGGCTTGAAGCCACAGTCATCTGTTGACCCCACAGTTCTGCAGACGGGGCTCACTTGGGCAGTCTTCTTGTCTGCAGGCTTGGCTGGGTCTCAGCTGGGCTTACTCATGGGCGAGCAGTGAGCTGGCGGGTCGGCTGGGGCTGTTGCTTTATGATAACTTTGTCTGGGACACCTGGGCTGATGGACACTCTGCACTCACGGTCTCCCCTCCCAGGCTCGTTTGCAAGACAGTCAAAGATTTGCAAGAGAAACAACAAGCAGATAGGCATTTATCTGCTTTACTAATGACATCGATGACTTTGGTGCCAGTTAGTCAATTTTCTTTAAATAATTTTTTTGAAGCTTATTTTTAAGAGAGACAGAGTGTGAGTGGGGGAGAGGGAGACACAGCATCTGAAACCGGCTCCAGGCTCTGAGCTGTCAGCACAGAGCCTGATGTGGGGCTCGAACACCGGAACAGCGAGATCATGACCTGAGCCGAAGTCAGATGCTTAACTGACTGAACCACCAGGTGCCCCCAGTTAGTCAACTTTCTATATAACAGCTCCTTGACCTGGGTTAATGCAGAGGTGACATTTCATCTCACTATTTCCTAAAAGCTAAGCACAATCCAGCGACACACCTGTTTTTCCAAAGGTAGGAGACATAGGAAAGACGAAAACTCCAGGCCAGAGAGTGATTCATCTGGCATTCATTGTGAGCTGCCTGCTGGCAGAAACGTGTACAGAGCACACTGGACGGGACACAGGAGTAAAGCTAGCTGGTGCTAACCCACAAAGATGTCAGGCTGAGGGTGGAGGGGCCAGGAGTCTGCCCAGCCGGGAGGGGACTTTCCTCATACAGGGCTATGTGACCAGTAAGCTGCTGAGGCAGCTCCAGAAATCTCTCTTGTTAGGTTTCCCTCTGCCTGACTCCCTCCCCATTAGCCCTTGCGAGATGCCGTAACACAGGCTAAGAGATCATTCTCACAGAAAGCTAAACCTCCTTCAAGGTCACAGGTCATTCCTCCAATGCTCTGGATTATCCTGAGATCAACGAGAATTCGCTGTATATAATTTCTGGTAGTTTCAGGGAGCTACTAAATTATGCCCCTTTCTCTGTGAAGTGAACATGTTTTATTCACCAGAAAATACCATCCAGATGTCATTTTGTTTGATAGTAATTGGTTCAACAGAATGTACTGAATCCCCTTGCCCGGGCACTGGGCCGTGCGGTGGGAGTGCAGACGTGGTCCTGGCTTCACTGACACGGGGGTCTCACAGAAGACGCGATGAGCAAGCGTTAAAACTACCACGACTGCTATAAAAACTGTAAGCTGTTGTGAGACCATAAAACAGAGGGACTGCCATTCCTCTCAGAGAATCAGAGCAAGTTTCCAGAAGGAACAGCTGTTTCATGCGAGAGCCAAGGGGTCAATACGCATTTGTCGGGTGAAAGGGGTGGTGAGAATGGGAGACCGTGTTACCCACAGAGGAAGGAACGGGTCCGAACGCTCAGAATTGAGGCATGCAAACAACTGGAAGAAACCTCTCAGGAAGAGAAGGCTAGGCAAGCAGCTGATGGGGATGGGTGCCCATAAACCACATTAAAGATTTTATTTCTAGTTACTGTCATTGTTATTATTATTATTATTAAATCTTTCCTTCATCATTTACAAGTAAGTTGCTTTTCAAAGAATTTAATGCCATTTCTAATACCTTTGGGTCTGTCTGTCTTCAGATACCCCTACTTCTCTGTCCCTGGGCCAGTGTGTGTCCCCTCAGTGTGGCCCCGTATGTAGTTATTGACAGCGCCATCTCCCTGACCTCGGGAGTGTCTTGAAAGCTGGATCCTGGGAAACCTCATCCTGCACTCAATTTGCCGTCTCTTTTGGTAGATTTCAATTCCTACAACTACTTTTCCCTCGAGGCTATTTGAATTAATGGCGAAAGTAAAATTTCATGAGACACTATATGAATGTTCTACTCCTATGCAACACCTAGAATTCAGAGCATTCTAATAAAGAGCAGGAGAACTGAGCTAAGCTGAAGAGGCCCCCTCTGGCCAGCTTGCACTCTGCGTTCCCGTTAAACTCTGAATGTGTGTTACTCCCAAAGGCTGCCACCCTCTCCGCTCGCGATGATGGATCTGTAAGTGAAAGAAATCAGGTGACAGACTTCCGAGACAGTTGTCATTTTCCGAGGCCCTGGGTTGGCTTCTTGTTAGAATGCCGGAGGCTGGGCTAAGAGGCCTCGGGTTCAAGTTCTCATGCTCTGAGTCGCTGGTTTGGGATATCTCTGTGCCACAGCATTTCCACCTACAAGATGGCTCCTCGTAGCCCTAACGTATAGCTATTCACAAGCTCACACACATTTACTACCTTCTGTGTTGAGGATTCTGTGCTGGGTGTTGAGCAATTCTAATTTGCTTTGTTGACAAATAACGGGGGCCAGTTTCACAGTTAAACATTTCAGGGTGTGGAATGTTCATCTCTGTCAGGATCGGTTAAAAAGTTCTATGTCTAAAGAATGTACTCTTCCATGCTATGGAATAAGACAGAGCAGGGACTTCACTTTTCTTTCTGACTTGAATCAGCTTTGGCCTGTTTTTTATTAAGGTGTGAAAGATGGATGCCAGTCACTTAATTTACCTCAGATGGTGCAATCTGGTTTGTACCAGCGGATGACCTCCACTTGGAAGATACAGGCTTTTTTAGAAAGTAATACCAACTAGAAGAAAACAGAGAAAGAAGGCAAGAAATTTCTCTCTTGTTTTTATTGTATCCAAGGGAATGTTCAGCCAAACGATAACCATTATTTATTTGCCACAGAGCTATTTGCGGTTTTTCCCCCCTCCAAAATGTCACTTGATTATCTTGATACATCACAATGTTACTTTATTGTCTTGCTATAAGGCAAGGTCCCTGCTCCAGTCACAAGAAACATACTTGATTCAGTTTCTTTATCAAGCCGAATTTCCTATAAAGTAGCTGTTGAATTATTTGAAACTGACATGAAGTCATCAGCCAAAAAATGCAATAATGCACTAAAAAATATTTCCTGAAAATAAAAGGTCATTGTTGGCTAGAGACCTAGTGGAAGAGAGACAGTGGAAACATGAAGGCTTGGGTGCATTTTCTGATGTGTACAGGGCGGGTGTGGCGAGGAGAGGGGTTGATTCTTGAAATAGAATCAACTGCTATCAACAACTTTGAGTCACTAGCAAAAACAGATGACACGCTTTCTATGATCCTTGCAACATCTCATAAATTGACCCTAATCAACAGGAAGACTGGGTGTTGTACAGGGTATTCCCTGATTTCTCCATTTATGTAGCGAACATTTATGGGAACTCTCTACCTGCCAGGAACAATGGCTGCTACTCAGGGCTGGGCAGGCAAATGTGACTAAGAACTCAGCTCCACAAAGAGGCTGGAAGATCTAGAAGTTTCTAACAACAGAGTGAGATACGTGATAAGATCCTATGTACATATGTGCTTGGCCTGGGAGTCAAAAAGCAGTAAAAGATTATCTCTCCAAGTCCCAGAGGTAGTGGTAATAAGTCTCAAAGCTAAGCTGAAGCTTCCTTTAAAGGAAATAGCAAGAATGGCTTTCTCTCATAGCCCATCGGCCTCGACTTACTCTGACTGCAAAGTGGGCTGGGGCACGAAGTCTCCAGCTCAGCTGCCAGGGTTCCTGAAAACACTGGAGTTTCTATTACTGACAGGAGCAAAGGGGAATGACCCTTCTAAAGGGGGAACAGTGAGCAGTTTCTGCACCTGTCATTTTCCCCCTAGTTTTCTTGAGATATAATTGATGTATGACATTGTATTAGTTTAAGGTGTACAACATAAGCATCTGATATATTCAAAAATATTCAGTATATATTACATATATACAGTATGATCACAATAAGTCTAGCTGCACCCATCACCTCACATAGTTGGTTTTTTTTTTTTGAGGAGAACTTTTTAAGATCATTTCTGTTGGCAACTTTAAACAGCACAATACAGTATTGTTAACTGTAGTCCATGTGCTGTAGGCCTACCCCCAGGACTTCTTTATCTTATAACTGGGAGTTTGTACCTTTATATCATCTTCACCCATTTCACCCACCTCCCACCTGCCTCTGGGGACGACAATCCGTTAAGTGTTTGAAGGGACGGCTGAGAGAATCGCTTAGAACCTCAGGACTGGGCAAATCCGGAGACGATCTGATAGCCACTCCGGGGATATTTGGACTTCCTCTTCAATATCCGCTCCTCCCCTCTCCTGCGGCCCTCTCAGGGGGTCACCTGCCTGCTTGGGCACTGGCGGGGATAGGGCTTGCTTGCAATACTTCTGTTCTGGGCACATTAACTGAAAAGAAATGAGCATTACCGTCAGAAGCTATCATCACCCCTGTTTCTATCATCAGTTCTCAGAAGCTGGATCTTAAAAATGGGAAGCGACACTGTAATGGGATTAACATGTCAGCTAATGTAATGGACTCCTTTAGTCAAAACTAAAAGCCATTTAGCGGAGGCATGTGAAAGCCATCCATCTAGTAAAGAAAATGTCTTTTCTGATTCCTCAGCAAAACTGGGAGTAGCAGGGGACCGCTAAGCTGTTGGGTACACCCCTTAGAGGTTTCTTTCCAGACAAGAACTGTGAGATGGGCTTGGCCATGGCCCTGGCTTACTGAACTTCGTGATGAACACTTCAGACAGAACCCTACGTGACTGCAGAGCCCCCATCCATTGACCTTGACTTTGCTCAAAGGAGACAAATGGAACAGAAGATACTAAGTGGCTGAGTTCCTTACTTCTTTTGCAGATCTTCCCTCTGGAGACAAATTGGAGCAAGAAGCTTAAAGGCAAGATATGCTCCTTAAAACAAAGCAAAACAAAAAATCTTTGCTATTTGCATATACGCTGATGTGTCCTTAATTAAAGGAATTTGACATTCTAAGGTGTTTTCTTTAACCGCACACATGCACTTCCATTTCTGATAGGCTGGAAAGTAGGGTATTATCAGAAGACCTGGCACAATGTTGGGTGGGTTGTGTGCATAGTTTTAATTGAATTCTCATTTTATTTTTAACTTCTGGAACAGATGGAGTCTGGGGACCAAAATAATCCCACTCTTCCATAAGTCCTTGAAAACGAGTGGCTGTGATCCCATCCATCATTTGATCGGCATTTACATAGATCACCTACTCTGTGCCTCGTGTCTGGGGCTGTGGATGAGGCATTTTTGTTACAATAGTACTGTCGTGGGAATAGCGCTTTAAAGGTCTCGGTGATGGTCACTGCTGGAGTGTAAATAGGGAAGTTACAAGTAGGTACAGGAATGGGATGTGACGATCAGGTGGTGAAGGAGTCTCACAGGACAGTGAACAACCAGGTGGCTGTGGCTGGCTGGCTAAGGCCACCGGAGGCCATTCGATTTCTGTAAAGAACACTGAGGTCTATCAGTGATGCTGCCCCCAGAGGCCGTGAGGAGGAACTGCTGGCCATGCCTGCTGGAGGGACAGAGAAGGATGCAGGCAGAAGGTGGGGCTCCAAAGAGCAGGTGGACACAGGAACTAAAATGATGGACCCAAAATTATTTAATCTGAGCATCAGCTTATAGGCCAGAGAGATGTAACAAAGAGACAGCAAGTTAACAAGGATCCTTCTGGCAGGAATCAGTTATTCCGCAAGTATTTATTGGCACCTGTCCGGCTGGCAAAGAAAAGGGCTGTAAAACTGGAGGAATATTTATGGGGCTGACACAGGATAAACCCTCTCGTCTGGCTCAAGCTCGCTCTAGGAATACCTCCTGGACCAGGAAATGATCTGGGAACCGGAGGAATGGACCAACCTGGGGCGGTTGAACATCTCCTGGTCTCAGTCTTGCACACCGGGGGTGACGAGTCGTGCCGCCCTCCTTCCCTACCCAGGCTCTGTAGCAAGAGCACACAGAGCCTTTCCTCGGACGTCACTGTCCTCCCCTCCTCGTCCCACCTCGCCTAGGGCCCCCTGCACCAGCCAGTCCGTCCACAGGCAGCTCTGCGGGTCCTGGACGTCCATCAGTTGCTCTCTTCTGGAATAAGTGGCTTTGCTTGGGCGTGACTTCAGGCCATTTTCTGAACAAACACTCCCCCAGCACCCGTGCCAGGCACTGCTTGGTTTAAGCACCTCGTGACATTAACTCATTTCAAGGGGACACTTCTCTTGATGAGGACAGAGAAAAGTATAGAATTGTGGAGCCATTATATTATACATCTGAAAGTACTATAACACTATGTTAATTATATTTGAATAAAAAAATTAAAAAAAAACCCTTCCCTGCAATAGATCATTTTATTCTTTCCTTTTGACAAATAAGGCAACTGAAGCACAGTGAGGTTAAATAGCTTGCCTGAGCTGGGCACAAGCTTCTAGAGTGGGTGCTCAGTCTCAGAGATCCTGGCAGGGCCCCTGCAGGAGGCAGCACAGTCCTGCCAGCCTTCGGGGGGGAGGGAGCAGGCTCCCAGGCAGGTGCTCCCCTGTGGCAGTCTGTTCCGTCAGCACCATCTCCGGCGTTACAAAGATCCCCCCATCTTTCTCTCTGATTAGGACCAACTTTCCCTTCC
>NC_043710.1:101928332-102028551 GCF_006229205.1 Suricata suricatta | reverse complement strand
GGGGGGGGGGGGGGGGGGGGGGGGGGGGGGGGGGGGAGTGCTGACAGATGGGCCCAAGATGCTTTCTGGATGTTTTCTTTTTTCCCTGCAAGTATTCAGTTAAGCTCTGCTTGGAATGGAGAATCTGTCCTCTCCCTTCCCCTTGGGGCAATCCACAGGAGAAAATCAGCAGCAGCGAGTCTTGTGGCCTGAGCTGTTCGTCCCGTGTGACCCATGCAAACTGGGGGTGAGGGTGTGGAGTTGGGGGATGTGTGCTTCCAAGAACAGCCCTCTGGGTGAAGACCCCTCTGAGGCATCTCCACTACCTCAGAGCGAAGAGGCTCTTTCATTCTCCCTGCAGTGTTCTGGGCTTCTGGGGGTCTCTCCAGAAAGAATACGTGCACACAACACCAGCCACACACCCTCACCCACCCTGACGCCCTCGGCCCTTCCCGGCCTGCCCTGGAGAGAGGACTCTGGGGAGCAGCCCTGGGGTACACCTCCTTTCCATCTGCCTCCAGGGCCTCCCAGCCCATCACAAAGTCCCACCCAGCAACAGAGCTCTCTCCCCCAGTCAACCACCTTGAGCTACAGAAACACTGAGAAGAAATAGAAAATTTAAAATGGAAGGTGTGTGTTTTATTTTTAAACCCTGGGTCAGATCAAAGTTTTAGGCATGGCACCCTTCTCCCTGAATCTATACACAAGGAAAGTATTTGGTACACGAGAATTATTTTATATCCTGTTTAGAGCAAGCCTACAAAAGGCAGAGAAAGGGGAGGGGAACTTTTTCTTCTAAATCAGCCTGTTTGTCCCTTATTCCTACTAATTTGGGAGATTACAGGAGGCAGGGGCTCACACACGCAGGCAAGCGCTGCTGAATTCCCAGTTCCTGGTGCCTGGTAGGCACGTGGTGGTCAATGTTTACTAAAAAGACAATGGCCTGACTTTCAATATGAATAACCGAGGGAGTCCACTAGTTCCCAGCAGGACAGCCGGATCTATTCTTTTCTTCCCCAAACTCCCTTCTCAGGAAGCAGCTCAGAGTTACTGAGCTGTGGTACCTCTCAGTCTGTGCACCCGGATGCCCACTGGGGCCCAGAAAGAACCACAAGGCAAGGGAGACATCACTGCAGCCAGTCACCAATCCAGGGCAAGGCCCCTGCGAAACTGCAGCCACCAGACTGAGTCCCGAAGTAAAGATATATTCAGAGTTGAGAGGCCAGGTCCAAGTCACAGACAGGAGACGTACAGCAGTTCTTCCAACTGCTTCCAGGGCACAGAATTCAAACTGAGACGGGGAGCCTGAGTAAAATCCAGAGGTCTGCAAGGCAAACTGAACATGCCACGGTCAATCTAACATTAACTGGTCTCATCCATTCCCCTCTCAGAGCTCGGCTCTCATCCCCAGAACCTCCATTTCCCTGGCACCGTGTGCCTTCAGTTCCTTGCAGGAGAACCCAGGGATCATTCCTGACTCCTCACTGAGTTTCAGACATTTACCTATTGAATGTTTCTGGATCTGCCCCTCCTTCTACACCTGCTCAACGTTCCTGGATTGCGTCCGACCTCTGTGCGCACTTGTGTAACTCATGCCCTAGTTAGAGGCGATTTCTCCCATCTGGGTTACATTACCACCTGTCCTCCGGGCCTGGCCTCCCAACGCCTCCCTCTCTAAACACAATGATCTTTCCGAAACACACATCTTCCCCAGTCCCTTAAATAGAACCCAATCACACAGAGACTCGGATCCAATTAGCGTGCCCTACAATGGCTGGCGGCGCTGCCCTCGGGCCTCCTCTCCCATCCTCACTCCTGAGGCCCGGATAACACAGTGATCTGTGGTCCTCACGCGACTCCGCCATCGGTGCTCCCATGACCTCTCTCTGCTGCCGTCTCTCTCTGCCAACTGTCACCTTCTTCTTCTAAATAGTTCTGTGGCTTCATTTTTTTTTTTAATTTACTAAAGTATTAAATGGACAAAGTTTTAAAGAAATCAGTCAACTTCTATTTCTGGTACAACGTGACACTTTGTATCCCCCAAACCTGGGCGATGGGGAACAGCTAGTAACACTGAGTAAAAACTAACTTTCTTTTTCTTTCTTTCTTCTTCTTCTTTTTTTTTTTTCCATAAGGGAAAATTATTATTTGGGAAAAATTCAGAAACATTTAGACAGCAAAGTATAACCTAAATGAAATAACATAAGAAAGAGATTACAAAACAAGAAACAAATGGTTGCAAGATGTCAACTCCCCTAAAATGATCTGTGAAGTTAGGGCTGACCTCGTAAAGCTTTACAGAGTTTAGCTTGGGGTATTGCTTTGTGGAGGTTTTTTTGGGTGTATATGTCTCTTATTTTAAAAACTCATCCAAAGTTATTAAGGTAAATGCTACATTACTTTGACAGATTTCTAACAACAGCTCCTCACATGTGGGAACGCTCCTTGCTGTTTTAAGTCTCCGTGCAGTCACGTCAAATTTCAACAGTGGTTTGAGCAACAGTGGGTCTTATTTTTCCCAATCAAAGCATCACACCTATGCCGTCTGATTCTGTAGAGTCCAATGAGGTGGAAATACTATGTTCAAAAGAATTATATTTGTATTCTTTTTTTTCGTTGTTTTGAGAGACAGAGAGAGACAGCCCGGGCAGGGGAGGGTCAGAGAGAGAGGGAGATACAGAATCCAAAGCAGGCTCCAGGCTCTGAGCTGTCAGCACAGAGCCTGATGGGGGGCTGGAACCCACGAACTGTGAGATCATGATTGAGCTTAACCTACTGAGCCACCCAGGTGCCCCTATCCGTAATCTTATAAATGTATCATGAACGTATTTTAGATGCTAAAACACTATTTTAGGAAATAACATTCTATTAAATGTCAGTAAGAACAAAAGTCATAGCAATTAAGTAACAGCAGTGAAACTAAAAAGAGGTGAAGTCAAAATCACTTAGAAAAAGCAGGAAAATGGTCTACTGACTCCAACCTGTGTGGGGGCCTGGGTCCTGTGTCCTCCCAGCTTACAGCCCTCCCGAGTACCAGGTGAGGCAGGGGCGCCCTGGCCATCTCGGCCTCTGCCCGGGGCTGCTCACTCAACAGTAGAGGCAAGAGGGCTGCATGAAAGAAGCTGGCATAGAGTGCGGGGGAGGTCCAAGTGAGTTGGGCCGAGAGGAAATGGCTGGCCGTGTACTTGATCCCAGTGGTTACACAGGTGACCCCATTCTAATCAGCACCCCCACCAAGACAGCCTGTAGACATGGGGCTTCCCTGGACCAGCAAAGTGACCGCTGTTCTCAGAAAGGTTCCTGGGACTGAGATGGTTATGTCTTGTCCCGTTTCTTTCACTTGCAAATTTTCATGGGAACCTTCTCATTAGCACTCATGTCTTTCCAACTGAAATGTTGTTTTCTGGGCTCCACACATAGCCTGGAGCCTGTTCTAACCATCACCCCCAAGGGTAGCTTGGCTCAGCCAGGGGCCCATGACCCAGAACCTTTCCTTCTGCAAGTTAATCTCCTCTTTTCCAAATGACCTTGTGGTGAGAACTGGGCAAAGTGTTCTAGGTTACAGGGTTGAGTCTGTTCAGTGATCTTGACTGCAGAGTGCTCTCCAAACATTACCAAACCCTGAAGACTGACCTAAATTATCTAACTTGTGGGAACACACTCATGAGAGAAAAGTGCTTTCTCTTTCCGAATGAGCATCAGAGGCAAGGATTCACTTTCTGGGGGCAAGTTTGTGCTCTGACTCTTGGCTACAGACTCAGCCAAATAAAGAGAAACAGAAAAATGGGGACTCCATCAACTTTCCAGTTGGGCTGAAGTCAGTGGTTAAATGAATCTCCTAGAGATCACTTATCTAGGCAGATGGAGAAATGGGCTTCTTTTCTTAAGTTGGCCAATGAGCCTTCAGTGCTCTGCATTTTGGGGCCTATTCTGCACTCTGGGCGCCCGGCTTTGGGTTTGGGATCCTGGGGTTCAGGGAGCTGTATGGGCTCTTAGGTTTGGAAACTGCCTTCGTGTCACCTCTCTCCTCTACCATATTGTGGAAATGCGAGCTCCAAAGTCAAAATCAATGGCAAGAATCCCCCTTACAAGCCTGCAGCTGCTCAGCCCCCTCACGGTGCCACAGGGAGTGCACATTTGGCAGAAGTTCTCCAGCCCATTGATTTCAGAATCCAGCGCAGCCGATTATGACTTGTCGGGCTCTGTTCTTTCTCCTTCCCTCGGATCTTCAGGCATTTAAAACACCCGTGAGCCAAATAAAGGGGCGTGCAATCGAAACCACCTTCATGAAAAGCTAATGGGTGCTGTAGCCTCTTTCTAACCCTGAGCTCCCAACCCCTTCCTGTCACCCGCCAGCCCGTCTGTTCATTCAGAGAGCATTTATAGGGAGCATATTAAGTACAAGGCGCAGTGGTGGGTTCCGTGGGAGACACCTTTCTGTGGGCCTCCTGTTCGCCGCAGAATCTTCTTTCCCACCAATTTCCCCCTCTCTGCTTAGTCTGAAAGCTTCTGCTGAGAGTTGTGCCTTTACACAAAGCCTGAATGCCCCTGGGGGGTGGCAGAACTGTGTGAAACGTTCCAAGCTGTGCTCAGTAGAAACATTCCATTCAACCTCTCAGTCTTTATCACAAGAACATTACAAGCTGTTCCCGTCGAGTGCAGTCCGGCCAGAGTGAATGGCAGAAGCAGCTTATCAGACACCCGCTGCTTATTTCCTCCATTTGGACTTGGACCTTGAGGTGGTGAACAATGCCACTCTGTCCTCCCATGGTGGCACGGGAGGGGTGTTTCTGTGTTCCTACAAGGTAAGATCTGCCTCTCAGTCCTGTTCATCCATTTGCTTCCTGGGAGGACAATGGTGTTGTCAGGAGCTGCAGAATGCAAAAATGTCAGAGCCAGTGCTCTTTATTTGGATTAAATCTCGCAATGTTATCTCTGACTGCATCACTTAGATGACTGTGGCCTCTGTTTCTCATTTAAGTAAAGCTGGAAGTAGGACAATCCCCGACTTCAAGATATACCACAAAGCTGGGGCGCCTGGGTGGCTCAGTTGGTTAAGCATCCAACTTTGGTTCAGGTCATGATCTCACAGTTTGTGAGTTCAAGCCCCACATTGGTCTCCACACTGTCAGTGTAAAGTCTGCTTAGGATTCTCTCTCGTCCTCGCTCACTCTGCCCCTCCCCCACTTGCTCACACTCTCTCTCTCAAAATATATAAATAAACTTTGAAAAAAAGATATACTACAAGGCTATAGTAATCAAAACAGCATGGAACTGGTGCAAAAATGGACACAGGTCAATAGAACAGAACAGAGAATCCAGAAATAAGCCCATGATTGTATGCTCAATTAATGTACAACAAAGGAGGCAAGAAAATGCAATGAGGAAAAGACAGTCTCTGACAAATGGTGCTGGGAAAACTGGACAGCTCCATGCAAAAGAACAAAACTGGACCACTTTCTAACATTGTACACAAATTAAACTCAAAATGGATTAAAGACTAAGTATGAGACCTGAAACCATAAAACTCCTGGAAGAGAATATAAGAAGTAACTTATCTGACATCAGACACAGAAACATTTTTCTAGATATGTCTCCTAAGGCAGGGAAACAAAAGCAAAATTAAACTATTAGGACTACATCAAAATAAAAGACCAAAGTGAAAACATTAACATGCTTTAGGGATTCTTTAAGCTTGATGCCTGATACAATATCTGGCACTTTATGCATACTCAAAGAGCATATATCTTGAATAAATATGTTGATGAGGACATGAAACATGATATATAAGAAAAAGAATGCACTTTGGAGATCAGAGCATGAGTTCAAATGTTAGAAATGTCTGAGGGACAACCAGCATACGTGACCAGCTGATACCTGGAAATGTTGAGTCAAAAAGTCAAGAGAAAGACGGGGTGCGGGCTCCTCTCTTCCATGAGGGCCATCTGTGGTCCACCCTTCCCAAGTGCAGTGTGATATGCTTGTGCATATATCTCATGGTTGCTATCTGTGATGATTCTCATTTATCTCCATCTTGAGCGTGTGGGCCCCTTGAGCCCAGGGGCTCTATCCTGTGGATCAATTTTGTCCCCAGGCCTAGGATGGTCCGTGGTATAAGGCAGACACTCAAGAATGTTTGTTGACTGAATTATCAAATGATGGTTATTTTTGAAAAAGTGAATTATTCTTCAAATCCTGAGCACGGTTCTTAGCCCACCCATTCTCCCTACCTCCAAATTTTGACAGGATCTGTCTATTCTGCTCCTCTCTCAGGCCCCATGAAGCTTATTCGAGCTTTAACAACAGCCTCTCATGGGTCTATCTGCTTCCAGTCTTGCTCCTGCCCCCAAATTCTCTGCCCCCCGCCCCCGCTAAAATGGCCATGCTAAATCAAGATCTCTGTTTCAGGTAACTTTTCAGATTAGAAGCCTGGAACATCCTCTCATTTATTTTGAGATAGACCCACCCCCTCCCTGAGGAATGCAAAGCCCTTTAGAATCTTGCTTGTGCTTATATGCCCTCAACCCTATTTGCCAGGCTTTTAATTTCAGGAACACTTAGGTTTCCAGCTCAACTGCTTATTCACAGAAGTTCAAGGGCAACTATTCATCTGGACAGCAATTCATCAACTACAAAGTCGGTAAGCTACCATTTCCTATTTCTGAGACTGTAATGAGGATCAAATTTTTAAAAAAGCAAACATGTAAGGTGCTTAGCAGGGTACCTGGTACACAGTGAGGGTTAAATAAATGTTTGCTATTACTTTTATTATTATGGACACCCTTTTAAAAGTATTTCTTGCTTACTCTCCTTTGTGTCCTATCATAAACTGTTTCTCCTGTCTTCTCTTCTTTGCCTAATTCATTTCTCAGGATGTAAGACTCAACTCATACTTCATTTAATCAAAGAGACATTTCTTGAGCCTACCACCTGCATAGAGTTTCACAGATTCCTCAAAAACTATTTGCCTACCTCTACTTATTTCAGTGGTTTATAAGTGGATTTTTTAAAGTTTATTTATTTATTTTGAAGGAAACAGAGAGAGAGCATGCCAGTGGGGGAAGGGCAGAAAGAGAGGGGAACAGAGGATGCAGAGTGGGCTCTGCACTGTCAGCAGAAAGCCTGATGCAGGGCTTGAACTCATAAACCATGAGATCATGACCTGAGCCAAAGTTGGACGCTTAAGTGACTGAGCCACCCAGGCACCCCTATAAGTTGTTGGGGTTTTTTTTAAATATTTTTATTTTTGAGAGACAAAGAGAGACAGTGCGAGCAGGGGAGGGTCAGAGAGACAGGGAGACACAGAATTGGAAGCAGCCTCCAGGCTCTGAGCTAGCTGTCAGCACAGAGCCCGATGCTGGGCTCAAACGCACAGACTATGAAATCATGACCTGAGCCAAAGCTGGACACTTAACTGACTGAGCCACCCAGGCACTCCAGTTTTTTTTTTTAAATAAACAGTTATTAAAGGAAGGAAAATGAGTTACTGGACTCATCTCCCTGTGTCACTACACCATGAGACTCTCAAAAGCAAGAGGACATTTTATATAGTGTCTAGCATATCACAAGTATTCAATTAATGCTTTGTGTAGGGAAGAAGGAAGGGAGAGATGGACCTTTAAGAGAGGTAGGGAATATGGGTGGAAATGGGGTCTTTTAACAAATTAATGTTCACTTCTAGAGATGCTGAGATGGCTAGCAAACAGATGGGTTTAGGGTCTGGAGCTCAAGAGAAAGACCAGAGGCAGGTACAGACTTGGGAGATGCAGTATAACAGTGGTTCAAGACCCGGGAGCCAACACGATAGCTTTAGGAAGATTCTCAGAAATAGGGGATGTCAAGGAAGGATTGATCCCTGGGAGACACCAGTATTTCAGGGGTGGGGAAAGAATGCCTGGCAAAGGAGAATATGCTTCCTTCCTTGAACCGAGGTATGGTTTCAAGATCCCTCACTTGTGACCTGAATAACTAAGATTTCAGGATGCAGAACATTCCATCTCTCCTTCAAGGGGCAACAAACTAGGTTAAGTAAATGTTATTGAGTCATATGCCAAACAGCTGTGTCCTTCCTCACTCCAATTTCTCACCACTGTTCCATAGGAGACTTGGCTCGGTCTTCTCTCTCTCCCCAATTACATGTTTCAGGGGTGGGGAAAGAATGCCTGGCAAAGGAGAAGGACAGTCCTTCCCTGTCCTCAACCCCCACTTTTCAATCTTGGAGTCTCTGCATATGCTGATCTTCCCATCTAAACTCTCCTTGCTCCTCTTTATTTACTCCAAATCCTCAGCCTCCAATGCTTCTCCAAAGCACCGTCTCCATGGAGCCTCCCTTGGTCATTCCAGTGCACAGTGACTCCCTGTCCTCTCATGTCTATGGATTTGTGGTATCCACACTTAACACTGTCTTGTTTGTTGGCTTGGTTGTTCTTAAATTGACCCACCTCCAGAAAAGAAGCTATGTCCTAAGACATAGTCTCATGTCATAACTAGACTGTGTGCACATTCTTGTCTCCCTTACTCTGAGAGCCTTTTCCCCATCGTTTTTCTAGAGAATTCTGGGCTGGTCTGAGTAGAGTTCGGACTTTGGCCTGGGTGGTGTGGCATCATCTGGATGAGCAGGACAGCTGCTGTGGCTTCAAAAGCTCTCCTGTGCCCTTGAAGAGTTAAAACACCTCCTTGAGGGTTCAATTTCCAAAGAGGCAGCTCTTTCGAAGTCAGAGTTAGCAGAGATGATTCATTCCTAAATCAGACAATCAGTTAAATGCAGGGCAAAGAACGAATATTGGCAAATAGAATCTTTTCTCTTTTAAATGGGTTAAGTTGGTGACTTAGGGGCACAAACAGGACTCTTCATCCTGGTAAGCTTGGAGTCTGACATACAGGGTCTGGCTGTTGGGGACATACATGCCCATGGGCTGAGAAGAGTGGGCTGGGCAAGTTCCAGGTAGGACTGCTCCACTGGTCACGGAGGAGACAGGTAGGTGGCAGATATGGCCCCTTGGCTGTAGCTCTCCCCTTGGCCCCCTTTGCACACTCACACTGTGTTAAACCAAGAACAGGGAGGTCCCAGACACCAAGACCAAGGCCCAGGCCTCCCACTTGGCCTGAACTCTAATAAGTTCATAGAATGCTGGGTGTTCCCAGAGCTAGGTTTCCACTTCATTTCATTTTCATTTCTTATGAAAATCCCTTTTGGAATGACCTATTTAAGACAGACTCAGTCAGTGGCAGTCCAGAGAGTCTGCGTTGCCAAGTGGAGCACATGGCCGAGGAAGAAGGGACAGTAACGTTAGCGGCCACTGAGTGGGTGATGTCAGGGTACCAGACAAGGCAGGGGGGCACTTATGAACACCACCAGTGCCAGGAAAAGTGGGGGTCATTACCTCCATGTTGCAGAGAAGCAAACTGGTTCAGGTAACCCAGAAGGGTTTTCCCATCCCAACCGTACCATTTTCATTTAAATCTTTCCTGAGGGCCTATGCTGTGTCAAGCATTGGTCTGGGGATGGCACATCAGTGAGTAAGACCAAAAAGACCCCCTGCCGTCACTGAGTTTATTTTTTGTAGAGGAGTGGGAAGGGAAGGGAGGGAGGGACCGATCAAGCAAGTGGTAAGGTAATTTTAAACGGGGCAATTATAAATAAAAACAAAGGGATGTGATTGGGAGAGGAGCCAGTAGCCACCTACTTTTTAGATACTAATGTGTTCTAGGTCACAAACCATTTATTTGCTGGAAAAAGCTCCTTAACTCTCTGGATCTCAGCGTTCTCATCCATGCAGTAGGTATACTAATAGTGCCTGTCTCACGGTCACTGTGAAGATCAAGTGAGCTGTGAAGTTCCAAGCACACAGCAGGCACTTGGTAAGAGCAGGCTCATTATTATTAGATATCCCAAATCACTCCAGACCACCTCCTGCCTCCAAGGGCAAGGGTACGATCGGGGACTGGCGGCAGGGGCTGCCTTCTTTTTCTTCAGGCTTGGAGGAAGCACACAGGCTTTGGGGCCAGAAAGATCTGAGTTCAGATCTATCTCCATCCCTTTGTACCATTTTGACCACAGGAGGTTACTAAACTCTCCTGAACCTGTTTCATCTGCAAAATCACATTACTACGATGTATCTCTCCAAAGTGGTGCAAAGATCATTCTCAGGAGATGAGCGTGTGCTGAGTTCTTACCAGGTACTGTGCACATTTAGTGCTCAAAAGAGAAGCTTCCTCCTTTCTTCTGCTATGAAGGCCATACCATCAGGATTAAATGATCTGGTCTCCTACGAGTTCAGAATACAGTTATAGTGCCTGTTGCCTATGAGGACTTGAAAGAGAATGATGGCAAGTCTGGATAATACCAGTGGGCACAATATTTGTTCATTTGAGACACATTCTTTGAGTGTCCTTTGTGTGCCATGCCTGGGAGTGTCTAGATGTCCAGAACTTTGTCACTGCCCTCCCAGTCTCATGGTCTATGATGACAGCAACTTAGGTCTGTGTTAGAGGGATATAAGTAAGATACTTTGGATGTGCAGAGGAAAGACTTAATTCCGTCTAGAGAGGGTAGGAAAGGTTTTATGGAGGAAGTGACATCTGAGCCGAAGGATGAAAGAGTAAAAAAAAATTTTTTTAATATTTGTTTATTTTTGAGAGAGAGAGAAAGAGAGAGGGAGAGCGTGAGCAAGCATGAGTGGGGGAGGGGCAGAGAGAAAGAGGGAGACACAGAATGTGAAGCCGGCTCCAGGCTCTGAGCTGTCAGCACAGAGCCCAACGTGGGGCTCAAACTCATGAATTGCGAGATTATGACCTGAGCCAAAGTCAGATGTTTAACTGACTGAGCCATCCAGGTGCCCCAGGATGAACAGTTTTCTAGATGAAGTGGAACACTGTAGAAAGAAGACACTCAGGGCAGAAGTAACAGCCTAGACCAAGGCCAGGAAGAGAGAAAGTGCAGGAGTTCAGCATGACTGAATCCCAGAGCAAGGTGGAGAAGTGATACTGAAGGGGGACAGGGCTGAAAATGTGGGTGTCATCCAAGGAACAGGGGAGGGCCTTAGACAAGCCATGATAAGGCTGATGAGTGACCTGAAGGGCTTCCTGCACTGTCCAGAGAACCAATGAATTGGGAAGGATTAAAGAATGAATGATGAATGATGAATGAATGAATGAATGAATGATCTCTATGACACTTGGCATTTCAGAAAGTGCTCTTGTGCATAGACTATTTCACTTAAAAGATAGGGGAAATTATTGTGCCTCGCCAAGGAGTTGTAAAAAATCTTTACACCTGGTGTCATCCAGGAAACCCTACATCACTGAGTGGGAATCACTTCATAAGTAGGGGTACAGCAGGCAGAAGGTGGAGGAGTGCCTGTGTGAGCCAGGGAGCCGCCCTCACTTCGGCACCCTCCCAAACCAGCTGGCAATCTTAGGGCACACGGCGAGGTTGGTGCTGACATACTTCATGGGCCCCAACTGACTTTCTGTGAAATGCTGCCTCTTCCTGCATAAGGGACTGTGTCTCTACTGGTAGTCAGGAGCTCACAGGCTGGAGGTTTCCAAACCCCCTGTGCAACAGAAAGGCCATCAGGCCAAGCAGAGCGGCTCAAAGTTCATGCTCTAGGACAGGTCTCAGCCTAAATCCACACGCCACCACTTAGCTGTTGTGCGACTGGAGGAGCTACCTAAAGTCTGAACTTCACCTTCCCTGTGTGCAGAGTGTTCAAGTGTCCCAGCTTGCCCAGGGACAACCCAGAGTTACACCTGCTGCTCTGGTGTAATGGGGGGCAGGGCCTCCCTTTACTCGCAAAATGATCAATTCATGATATGACCCCTTGCTCATCTGTCCTGTCTCTCTTCTATGGTCGCCGAGTAAGTGACACGCATTAACAGTGCCTTGGTCAGGACAGTTTACAGGGCAAGTATCAGAAAATGAAAATCACTAATGTCAACAGTGGAGGAAATTTTGGCGCACATCACTAAAAATAACGATTTTCAAGTTCGGGGCTGTGGACTGTATACTTTGTAGGTAGGCACAGCTTTCTCAGTATTGTTACTGTTCTTCCTCCTCCTTCTCTTTAAAGCTGGCCCGAAAATTTGGTTAGTTGTAAGCATGGTGGGGTGAACATGAGGTTTGGAGCTGGAAGACTTCCTGGTGGCTGCTGAATGTCCCTGGGTATGAGTTTCCTTGTCACACAACATCAGTGGGCTTTTGTAATGGTCTAGTGAGACCGTCCATCTGGAAATGCTCTGTAAACACAAGAAGGGTGAGTGGGTGTAAAAGGGCCACACAGCAGTTCGTAACAAAAGCTGCCTTGCTTCCAAACATGCTCAAGACTAACCTCTGATCCTAACTGACATTCTATAGGGACCAAAAGAATAAACAAGTTGGGGTTCAGAAATGGGAATGGTTGGGGAGCGTGACAGGATGTGGCCAGAAGGTGGACATGGAAGGGGAAGAGAGAAGACGGAGGTGAGCTTTGGGATTACGTCAACAATATACTCCACTGTTGTCAAGTGTTCCTTTTGTTGTGTTCATTCGCTCTGTAATGTCGGGGAAGCTCTGGGCCTGCTCAGTAGACACGCTTTGGGAAGCTGTGCTAACTTTTGGGGCCACGTCCTGGAGCCCCATGGGCAGCTGCACAATCCCACAGGTTATGTCCAGATGGTGCAATGGGCATTGGGGGCTCACCTGAGGATGTCCTGCAGCTGACAAATGTCCTACCAAAATGGGTCAGTCTCATCAAGGCATAGCAGTAGGGGGGTCCTAGGCGGTGAGGAAACTTCTGAATGTGTGCACTAGTGCAGACACCAATCTCTACGTGTGAGGAAATTACACAGAGCTGGCACACGCACATGGGTTCATGTAAAAGTGGTGAAATCTGAATGAGGTGTGTACATTGTACTAGCGTCAGCTTCCTGGTTTTGATGTTGTCCTCAAGTTATGGAAAATGCTACCTATGTGGGAAGCTGGTGCAGGGTACACAGGATCTCTCTGTACTGCTTCTGCGATTTTCTCTGGGCCTATAATTATTTCAAAATTAAAAATATTTTTTTAAATAGATCAGGCTCAAAATGGGGTAATTACCCTAGGTTTCCCACTGTTTATGTTTGAGTAGGTAATAGGAAAATTAAATTAGTTAATACATGCAAGAGAACCTAGAAGAATGCCTCTTTGTTTTTACTACCTTCAAATTCACTTAGTCTGCTTTCTTAGATGTTTATTTTTTACAACCTCCAGGACCTTTCTGTTAAAGTCTTTGGAGATCAGCCCTGACTCATAATCCAGCCTCGCTGTGTCTAAGAGCGGTACTTCTCAGTCTCTAATTGCAGGCAAATCTCCTAAAGATCTTACTTTAAAATATGGGCTGTGATGCGGTTGGTCAGGTTGTCCATAAATAAAGTTTCTGCCCTTGGGAGCTTTCATTGACAAGAGAGGACATGAGCCTTCTTATGCAAGCTTCTGCCATAAATGCTTCTACGGCCCAGACAGAAAGGATATATTTGGGGAACCCCGAGGAGAGATGTTGAATCCTTAGGTGACTGGTACAGCTCCTGCCTTCCCAAGCCAGAAAAGGCCCTGGGAGGGTGGGCTCCGTTGCCTAACACGTACTGTCTCAGTGATTTGCATTATGCATTCCATTCCTGTGACATCAGTGCTAGACTCTGAGAAAGTAAGGAGTAAGATGGCCCTGCCCTCAAGCAGCTTCCTGGGGAAGGTGCACAGTTACAGTGAAGTGTCCTGGGCGCCAGGGGAGGAATGCAAATGTGTTCCGAGATCCGGGCAAAGAGGCTTTCAATCAGATCACAGGGATGAGGAAGGACTTCCCAGAGAGGGGCCACCTTCACATGGAACCTGAAAGCAATCCTAAGAATTAGCGAGGCAGGTGAGAGGAGAGAAGAGGGAGGGGAGCACCCTGCTAGGCAGGGTGAGACAGCGTGAGCCATGCCCAGAAGGCCAGGAGACGGGGGTTTCTTCTCAGAGCCAGCCGAGTTAGGTGGGGCTGGGACAGGCCTGCTCATTGCCAAACGGCAGGAGATGGCAGGTAAGCGTGGCCAGTCGGCTTTGGGGGACTGTGGGTGCAATAAAACCTGACCACCTTTATTGTGCAGGACGTCTTGGAGCCTTTGGTGTGTTCCTCACATCACGATCTCCTAGAGGGGTTATAGACGGCATTTCCACCCTCGTGGAACTGGAACCCTCTGCACCAAGACAGCACGAGGGGCGTGGCTTCTCTTACGCATACGTGGGAAGCATCGGGCTAGGGACAGGTTCAGACGAAGACAACATGAAGATATTTCTCGGGGGATCCAGAGTGCTAAGTAACCCTGACTTTTCTGGCCAGAGTTTCAGGGCCAGCTACTGGGCCACGGTGTGTTAGCTACACCAGTCTCCTCCAGTCAGTGTCTGTAGCAGGACTGGAGAGGTTCGACAGTCTCCCATTGTTAGCGCCGGCGGCGTCTGCCTGAGCCACGGGCCGGCTAAGCGGCCCGTCTCTCCTTGGTCCACCAAGTCACCTTCCCAGGTGCCTGCCAGAATTAGAGACAGACACAGCATCTTGCCCCGTGAAAAGAAATGCTGAAATGGATCCTCTTGGCAGCAATTACTCAGAAGGAGAACAATGAAAAATCAAAAATTAATCAAACCTTGAAATATAACCAGGGCTGGGGAATTGGTGAAATTGTATTTTGTTTTCATAATAAAAGCAGAACTGATGATTATATATATATACATATACATATATATAATGTTACATATTTTAGAATCCTGGAGTGGGCAGAAAACACTCTGGAGTCAATTTGAGCCCTGAAAATAAGATCATAACCAATCACAAGCTCAAGCCCCCACCCCTCACCCCCTCTACTCCTGCATGCCCCACACCCACTCATAAATTCTTCCGACCAAGAAAAATATTTCTCATATGCCTCAGAGTAGGATTTACTGCCTTGGTTCTCCACCAGGCCTTCCTCGATCATCAGCTCACTAAATATTTATGAGGGCTTTTCCAAGGTACAAATGCTCTGAATTCAGTCTCTGCGGCCATTGCACCAATGAAAGGTGTGACATTCAAGCTCACTCTTGCTTCACTAGTCCTGTCTACAAGCCATCCTCGCTAATACGGACTTCAGGTGTTATACTTTAGGGTTTTTATTCTTTCAATTAAATGATAAATACTGGTGGGTCCTAGCTAAAGAGAAGATAGCATCTACCTGGAAGGTAGAAAAAGACAGGAGATTCCTCAAAGAATACAGAGCATTCCCTTTCACAGGTACGTTTAGTGGCAGCTCTAATGGGTTGTTGGGTTAGAATTACAAAAGCATGGATGCCCACAAGATGGGTCAAGCATGGGAGAGCCACCTCTGTGACCGACCTGGCTGACAGTAGATCGTACCTCACATGTCCTTAGTTCGACAACAAAAGTAATTTCTGCCCTCTGCTCTCTCCTAAATCCAGCACTCAGCTGAAAGTTTGTGCACCTGACCCCACCTTGGAGGAACCTGGGGTGTGGGAAGTAATGGAACACGGGAATGTGATCCTCGAGTTCAGATCTGAAAACCTTTTCCGAGGTGGGGGCAGAGGACAGACGCGGAGCCTTCACACCGGGCGTCCTCTCTTTGCCTCTGCCTTCCAGAGCAGTCTCACTGCTCAGTCCCCCGGCCTTCATCCTCTTCAGTTGGTACCACTGAATACGCATGATCTGAATGAACTTCAGGGCCACTAGACAGAACGAGGCAGGGTCATCTTCCTGTACTTTGATGGCCCAACTCTTCCTTTCATAATTTCAGGAAAAGCTTTATGGCCGTGGTAAGAGAATAAGGACACAGACACAAACACACACACACGCGCACACACATACACGCGCACACTGCCTCTATGCCTGTTCTTTTTATAGGCTGTAGCACATCTGTTCATTGTAAGACTGCAGAAACCTAAAACCTGAAATGTTGATTGAAACAGATATGTTTTATTCCATGTGCTAAAAGAAAAATTAATGAGGCAACTATTGTTTCTATGGCCGACATGGGATGGAGAAAAGTGACCACCTCTATCTAGATCACTGAAATCATGAGGCAAGAAATGAGCCTGGTGAACAAAGTCGTCCAATGTTAGGCCCTTCGGGAGAAAAACTGCAGTTCTGTGGGGAAGCAGCACTTCAGAGCGCTGTGGGAAAGGATGCCCGGGATACAAGCGCTCGCCTGAGTCCTGGCCCCAGCAGGGCCTGTCCCTAAGTCCTGGAGGGGAGAGCGGTGGCAGAAGGCACCAGGGAAAGGGCCGCGCCCGTAGGCCTGCAGGGAGGTTGTCAGGTTGACGGGTTCCACGCCAGGATGGAAAGAGGTCGGGCACCAGTCCAGAGAGGAGCTGGGCAGGACTGCCGGGGATGCAGGGCCCTACAGCTGGCGAGCCAGAAGGTGACACAGTGATGTGAGAGTGCAGGGTTTCCTCACGCTGTGGAAACATGGCCTGTGACCTCCAATAAATGGAGGTCCTTCAGGAAAGGAGAAAGGAACAGACTGAAAGGTCTGAAAAGCAGGGGGTCCCGGCGTGAAAGGGGTCAGCTCAGGTCTCTGTGGCCGAAGCCCTCAGAAGTCTGACTTCTGAGGGGAGCAAGATTGCACCATGCCCTGAGCGCTCAGGACTGGGCTCCTGTGCCATCATTTCTAAGCCCGTTGTGGTGTTCGTGGGGCTTTAGGGAGAATGGCTGGGGGGGGGGCAACAAAGTCAGGGATGGGAATACGTTACAGAGGGCAGGGTGGGAGGGCTGGGCTTGGGTGACCCCATGGTGGGCGTGGGCCACGGAGAGGATGCTGGAAGGTGCCAATGGGGTGCCAGAACAGTGAGCACGCCATGGGGTAGGAAGGGGCATCGTTTGGGTAGACGCAGCTTCTTGGTTCTGCAGACACTGCAGACACAGACCACACACTGGCGTGTGCTTGCCTGCGCCCCCCCCAGCCCCTCCCCCAACACTTGCAGACCACAGAGGGGAGTGTGGGTCTTTGTCTGAGAGCTGGAATACTCCCCTTCCCGTGTCCTTCTCTCCCACCAAGCCAGAGGCTCTCCCCCTGCAGTGAGGGAACATCTGTGCCCTGAGAGGAAGGCCAGAACTGAACTGATTAATGCACTAATCCTTTAAAATCAGCTCCAGCTCCCAGAGTGAGAATCCAAAAAAAAAAAAAAAAAAAACCCAACAACAACAAAAAAACAAAACAAAAACCAGAGCCAAAAAACTCCACAACAAATTGCCTCTTTTCTTCGTCTTCTTTTTTTTTTTTTTTAATGGAAACTTGAAGAGGAACAAAAGAATTCCCTGAAAACCATTAAATTTGTCCTCATCTTGCTGGGGGCTCTACCTCTTTGTATCAAACTTCCCCAAATGCCTCTGTGTCCTTTAGAATTCCACCTACTGTGTGCCTACGACTGGTCCAACCGGCTCGTCATTCCTTTGAATAACCACAATCTAAAGACACAAAGACATCTTAGGGACTTAAAACATCCTCCAGGGACCCAAGACAAGCCTGCCTCTGCTTAGATTGTTGATGACAGTGTGAGCCATCATGACATGCACGATGCCAACGGCTACAGTGCCAGGCTGTACAGGAAGGTCTGAGCTATTGAGGCATCTTCCCCAAGAATAGCTCACATAAATAAGAAATAGTCAAATTTATAAAATGCAAAATAGTTCAATGCAAAATGGCTCCCACCACAGGGAACGGGAGAGAGCTGCAGCTCCAGAGACAATTTTACAGGGTCTCCTGGCATTGTGGAGCTTATTAAAGTCATAGATCACAGAGTGAGGGCTGGAGGGAATTTCAGCCCTACTTCCAATGTTCTCCCTACTCAGGGAAGTAAGAGTCACTGTAATCTCTCCGTAAAAGACATGATGGTAGAAGAGCCGGAACAGTGGATGTGACCCCGAACGGACCCCCATTGGGCATAAGCTTCCTCACCATCCCGAGCCCTCTGCCCCCAGGCTTCCGCATGACTTCCCTGATGGTTCCTCTGTCCTTGTGAGGGCTCCTGTGCTTTATCAAAACCCTCCAGCCACCATCCTCCTGTCTCCTTCTTCCCTTTTCCACTACCTTTCGCCTCTTCAAGAGGAAAAACCATCCATTCTCTCTCTGATTTCCCACTCCTCCCATTCGGCCAGTCTTGTGTCACTTCTTACTGGGCTCTGAGGCAGACAGCTCACCGAGCCTGAAACTGTGCTCAGCTTTAGTACCGGTTATTTTGCCTTGAGCAAATTCCACCACCCTGACCCATCACCAATGGGCCCTGAGGTCTGGGGAACAGCCTTCCACTTGTGATGGAGGGAGAGCTGTCTTGGCAATCGTGAAGTCTGGGTCCTAGTTTCAATTCTAGGGTTACAGCACAAGGAGAAGCCATGCAAGGTATTAGCATCATTATTATCCTACCCTATCATTGAGGTCCCTAACATGGAAACTGGGTAAGCTGGCCCTGTGTTAGGCAATGCCCAGCATGACCCCCTTCTCTAAGGATTGATCTCCTTTACAGAGTGAGCTTGGCAGATGATTTTTTTTCTTCCACAATCCTTCCCTCCTACTCAAAGACCATTGACTATAGGTGTGGTCCTCTGACCTAAGCAGATGAATCCTATTCTCTCACTAGGGGATGTAGAGTTAGGATTCTGAGACCCTAGTCAATATCTGATGCTCACTTCACCTGAGGGCACATAAAGATGAACAATGAGGAATGGTTATATTTGGCTCACACACAGAGAAGCAGAAAAAGAGAGAAGTAGGAAGCAGCCACTTGGGTTCACCTACTGTTGCATCCAAGGTGTGGGCTCTAGAGCTATGAATGCTGCAGCAGATGAACCCCTGCATGGGCTAGGATGCATCCAATGTGAGCTGGTGCTCCTCGGTGAGGGTGGGGGTGCAGCCCCTGACATCCAGACTTGCCTGATCCCCACAGTGAGGCTGTGGTGTTCCCCTGTTGAACAGAAATTATTTCATACAATGTCAACATCAGATGTCACTCCGTGACCAGGATGGATCAAGACAAAACCAAGACAAAAAACAAGACCACTTCATAACTATGTCTGAGCACAAAGTGTGAACATCGTTCCAACTACAGAAATAATCAAACACCCCCCACCATCCTGGGTGGAGTGACTTCTGACTCTTTACCAATCATAGTCTTAGCCTGAGTCTAGTCCTCCCCTCCTTCGAGATAAGATAAGCCCATGTATTTCAAACAGCCTTAAAAATATCGACCAGCTCACCCCACAATGGCTCTGGGCACTTTTTAGAACATCAACAGTGCAAAGGAAACCATTTCTACACTGTTCGTACTCTCCTGCCTTTCTCTTTCTCCATAAAAGCTTCACAGCTAAATTGTCACTAATGAAAAGTCCATTCATACGACTTAGTGCTTCTAAGTAAAGCAATAATGGGAGTTCTGGTGCCCTGCTTCTCATCACAAGAGAACAGGGCATAGTTTCTTATATTTAAGGAGACCTAATTATCAGGAATAGAACAACATTCTTCTCACTCTAACAATATATTCTCTTTTGTATCTTGATGAAAAAATAATTTGTGCATAAAAATCAATATGGAGCTCTTTTTTTTTCTGTGTGCAAACTCCAACCCTCCCTTGACCAAAGAGAGAAAAAAAACTCAATAATAAAACAAAGGAAAAATTGGATGGTTAATGTCTCTGACTTGTTCAAATTCAGAAGAGTTTTCCAGATACAGAAACCTCTTAATTGAAATCTCTCTTCTGTTCAGGTTGGCATTCTTCACTAATGATGACAATAGATGCTTTCTATCCTGGATGAAAGCAAATGTTCCCTCATCCCCGGAGTGCAATAATGGAACATCCACTTTTAGGTTATGGCATATTGATATCTTTCCCTGAAAAAGTCTAAAGGGTTAAGGAGCAGAAACTGTCCCTTTCTGGTCACCCCTTCTCTGCAGGACATCTGGGGATAGACCTCACAATTCCAAACCAAAAGCCACACTTCTTTATTTTGTAAAAGGCGCTTTCTTGTCAATAACAATGAACAAATCTAGTGCCTGGATCTCAGATTCTAAATATCATTTTCCACTAAAAAGAATCAGACCTCACTTAAAAAAAAAAACAAAACCAAAGCCAAACAAAACAAAAAAACACTAGAAAACAAAACAACAAAGAATAAAACCACCACCACCACCACCACCACCACAAAACACAATACAACACAACAAAACAGAAATACTGATTCCAGGCCCTGGGAAGTAAAAGCACAGGTGGCCTACAAGCCTATGAAATCCTGTTGTACCAGTGAGCAAGGAAGTACTCAGAGACTAAGGGGCCTATGCCAAAAATATTCAAAAACCAGCCCGAGAGGCCTATATTGGACAAATCAAATTAAAAACAAACAAAAAAAGTAAAACAAAAGCAAAAAAACCTCCACCCATAGTAGTTGTCAACACCAAGGGAGAGAAAGAGGATCATGGGACAGGGAGGAAAGCCTTCCTTTACAGAAGAATCATGGCTAAATAAAAGTGAAATGAATCATGGAAACAGGAAACTGCCATCTTCCATCCTTACGATGATAATTGTTTCAGGTAAAGACCATGGACTCCCAGGGATTGCAGAGTGCAGGGGAATGGACGATTTGGCCAGGACCAAATACCAATCCACATTTTGATTAACTAATTACAAAAAGGACAGTAGATCCTAAAGAAGGAGTGATCGGGTAGCCACTACCTTAATCATGGGATACAGGCTGGTGTCACTCAGAAGCAGGCCGTCTGGTAGCCTATACCTACTGGCTGCTTGTGACTCGAAACACGAAACAACACCTACGAAGTGTTCTTGTTGAAAGGACTGCTCTGAATCTAACTGAGTCTCCAGAGGGCCCTTCAATCATAGGAAATACAGGATATAAGAAGAGATTAAATGACACATAGGAAGAGATTAGAAAAATCCAGAGTGTGGGATAGTCTAATAAGAAAACTGACCTGACTCCAAAAAATGAATCTCATTAAAGAAAGAAAAAAAATTATAGATTAAAAGAGACTAAAACCTTGCAATAGTCAAATATAACTTATGAGCCATGACTGAATCCTGATTAGAAAATAAATAGCTGTAAAACATATTTTTGGACAGTTGGGAAAATACAACATGACTGGATATCAGAGAAGTATTGCTAATTTCCTTAGGTACAATAATGGTGCTACAATTTTGAGAAAAATGTCCTTATTCTTAGGAAATGCATGGCCAAATATTTGATAGTTAAGTGTCATATTCTTTGCAACTTCACTTTTACTGTTTTAATTTTTTTAATGTTTTAGTTATTTCTGAGAGAGACAGGGAGACAGAGTACAAGCAGGGGAGGGGCAGAGAGGGAGACACAGAATCCAAAGAAGGCTTCAGGCTCTCAGCTGTCAGCACAGAGCCCAACACAGGACTTGAACTCATGAACCTCAAAATTATGACCTGAGCCAAAGTCGGATGCATCACCTACTGAGCCACTCAGGTGCCCTGGAACTTCACTTTTAAACCCATTCGAGAGGAGGAGAGGGGAAGGAAGAAGATTGGGAGCAAGAAAGCAACGACTCTGGCAGAATGTTAAAATGATTAAATCAGAGGCACCTTGATGTCTCAGTCAGTGAAGCGTCCAAATCTTGATCTCGCTCAGGTCACGATCTCACAGTTTGCCCCTGCGTTGGGCTCTTTGCTGACAGAACAAAACCTGCTTGGGATTCTCTCTCCCTCTCTCTGCCCCTCCGCTCTCTCAAAATAAATAAACTTAAAAAAATAAATAAAACACTTCAAGTACAACTGACATCCCCACTTTAGAGATGGGGGAACAGTGGTCGCACTAAGTCAAGTCACCAGCCCAAGTAAGTGGTAGGAGTGGGATTCAGATGCAGGTTGTCTGCCATCAGAAGTGCGGTACTGAGCCACCATACTGTACCAGCCTGCTCAGAACTAAGCACTCCTTTCCCCAGCCCCTCATTCCTGCTGCTCCATCTCTTACTGGCCCAGTAGCATGAGAAGGAGTGGCTCTCATCTGGTGGCTTGTGCCATTTATGGTGATTCCAGACCCTCCTCCACAGAAATCATTTTCTTCCCCATTCCAAGTCCATTTCCATCTTGTCTAATGAGGAAGGAACCCAGCTGTGCTATTTTAGCCTCCATGTGTCCTTCATTTCAGAGGGGCCCTTGGGTTACACCTAGGAAAGGGGCCAACAGATGCGTTTTTTAAACACTGAGTGTCACTGGCACATAATAGGACCCTGAGACACACTTATCAGATGGTTGAATAAAGGAAGCTTTAGTTGGATGCAATAGGGAATGTTGCATTTTAAAGGAGTCATAGAATGAAACTTTTTGCTGATCTTTCCTGGACATCAATGTTCTTACTTCACGGTTTAATGACAGCTTGTGTGTGTGTGTGTGTGTGTGTGTGTGTGTGTGTGGTATGAAGGGAGAAGCAGAAAGCTCTCTCCCCCGTCACAAGAACTTAACAGGGCACCAAAGCATGGCCACGTGAGCCGCGAAGTGTTAAGGATTCAGTGGCAGAGCTTGTTCTGTCCACACACATGCCTTTTTTTCTCCCCAGTGTGCCCCCATGTCTCCAGAATAACCGGACCGGGACAGGTTTTCAGGAAGTCACCTTGGAACCACCACTTTTCTCCTCCGACCCTCAAGACTATCACGGAGTCTCATTGGTCATGTCTTGCTCCTTTCTTTCTGGTGACTCATCTCTTCAGGATCCTATTATTGTTCTTAGATTTAGCTTCTAGGAGAATCCACTCACACCTATATGTGGTCTCCCAATAATGTGTCCGAACCTCAATTGTAGATGTACTTGAGGTTTTTATTTACACTTCTCCCCTTCAAATGACCCTATTTCTCAAGTATCAGTATATGCACTGGGGGGCAGATAAAAAGGCATCATCATCACATATGTTGTGCATGTTCATGCATATATGTATGTATATCACATATATGTGTTATACATGCATGTACATAAGCATTTGCACATGCACACACTTGTATGCAGTTCCAGACATGTAAAATGATATGGTTAACTCTCAAGTCATCCAATCCCTCTAGACAGACCGAGCAGCTCTGCCTTACAGGTTCACTCAGAGCATAATGACATTTCTATTTATTCAAAATGTAAGTGTAATTTATCTGCCCATGTGTTTGTCTTCCCCATGAGCCTGAGAGATCCTATTGGGAAAGAAGCCTTCTAACTTCTTAGTCTTTACGTTCCCAGAGCCTGGTAACCAGAGGGTATACAACACTGCTGTGTGCATTAATAAAACAATGAGTACCAGTCAACCAACCATATCATTAAAGGGTGAAGGACCTGTGAGTGGTAAAGGGCTCCCATGTCCTCCCTCCTCCTGCCTAGACAGACCTAGACAGTCCTAGCCTTCCAGATCTTTTTGTTCTTTTTAGAATGGAAATTCTTGCGGGGGGAAAGTCCTTCATTTGTTCTACACAGAGACAAGTGACACCAAGAACCTCATAATTGTTTAAAGCTAGCAAGAAATTTCATTTACGGCCTAATTTTAAAAATTGCTCTCTTTATTATCCCTCAAGTGTACGTGTGTATATGCTTTTATATACTCATTCTAGTTTTAAGTTCTTCAGACAGAGGACTGGTCAATCTTCATAATATATTTATATGATTCCAACATATGGGCATATTAGTCAACATTAAATTGTAAGTAACTATAGCTGTCACTTTAGAACACTGGCTTTGGGACCAGCCATTAGCTGATTGTAAACAGACAGCAACTCTATCACATTATCTGTGGCTGTCTCTAAACACCTGGCACTATAATTATTTGGTGGAGCTGATCTGTGTAGTAGTAAAAGAGCTCAGTAGTTGGTTTTATTCTGTGTGACAGCTTCTAATTCAGCCACAGGCACAAGGATTTCTGTGCAGACGCAGCCCTTCCCCTCTTCCCACACCCCTCCAGGACCCTGTCGCTTTCCAGTAGTATCCTTCAATCTGTCTAGGGCACTATGGTCTCTTGTGGGCTTTCTCTGGACTTGCTCCATGGGTACCAGGAGGAGGGTGAAACACAGTCAACCTTAGAGAAGATGGAGATTAAAGGAACTTGGATTCCTAAATAGTGGTGAAAGGAAGAGCTAGGGGTATGAGGAGGAGAGAGAGATGGAAGGGCCTGATACTGTGGAGTACTTATCAAGTGCCAGGTGTGATGTCAGACATTATGTCCATTATTTCATTTAATTCCCTGAAAAACATTATATTTAACGTTTACAGAAGAAAAAATGAAGTTCTAGTTTCCAATGTCACACAAGAAGGCTGTAGCAGAACCCAGGACAGTCATCCCTCATCTTCTCCTTGACAACCAGCTGGGAGCCCTGGTTCTTAGAGCTCACCTCCCACCTCCCACTAAGGGAGCAACCTCAAATAATTTCACTAAATGAAGCATTCTGAGTTTCCCTCCCCCCCCAATATTTTATTTATTGAAAACGTATAATCACTAGTTGTCACATAACATCCTGTATTAATAACTCACATCATCTATATCTCTTCTACATTGGGAAAGAGTAGGCTATCATATCTCCCAGGAAGATGGCTATGCTCTCTTGCTCACTTCAGTTTGGTGGAAAAGAATATCTTTCCCTTAACCCCATTCTTGGCCAAAGCCTTAGTTAAAAATCATTTGGTTGCAAATTGAAAAACAAAATCACCCTCACTTGTCCAGAGAAAAAGAAATTAGGAGACACAGGTGTCTTAGGGAATACAAAGGCAGAAAGTATGATCAGTCCCCAAAAGGGGCTGGAACCAGGCACTGAAGAATCAGTAGGAAGTAAATAAATCAGTCTCTCTCGTGCTCTCTCCTTTCCGCTCACTCGTTCTATACATTTCCTTCATCCTTTGCCCTCTCCCTGCATTTGACTTTCTCAATTTGGGCAAGTACTTGGCTCATATACAATCTCCCACCTCAGCTGTCCATCACTTCTCAGTTCAAGAATCTCACTGGGCCCTCACTGAGTCTCTAGGTCCCACTTGTAAATTTTCAGAAGATGGAATCTGATTGGCCTCCCTGAATCACATGGTCACCACAATTCCCTCGGGGGTGACTGTCCAGGCAAATGAATCTTGCCTCACAGATCTCTGTATTCTGAGAAAAGCTGGTTCTGAACAGAGTGTGAGAACAGGGAAGGCACGATTAAAGGACGAAATCGTTGGAACCCTGCTATAGTACGAAACATAGCAAGGCCTCTGAGTATCATCAGTGATAACAGAAGAGCCCGGAACCAGAGAGGACCAGGAAGATTCTTATTAGCACAGCCGCTACCAATGCAATGACTTTGGTGAAAAATTCTTGGGCCATGAATGCTTTAACCCAAAGTTATATTTCTGGCCTTTTTGACTCTTTGATTCCATTTCTTCCTGTTAATATTTGATCCACTGTGAAATAGCAAAAGCCTGGAAACAACCTAAAGGTCTAGCACTGTGAGAATGGTGCATCAAATTCTGGAACAATCAATGTATAGAACACAGTGGATCTCTTAAAATGAATGAATTGGATCACTATGCATTAAGCTGAGAAAATATTCAGGATTTTATTAAACTAGAAAACACTGCAGAATAATGTATATAATATCCTATTTTGTAAAACAAAACAAAACAATAACAGCAACTACTACTACAAAGCAACATTTTTGTCAGCTACAAATGTGTAGGTGGATAGGGATGTGCCAAACTGAGCACTGATTACTTTGGGGCCAGGGGAAGGGGGGTTAGGGATTGGAAAGGGTAGATAATGTTTTCTTTATATACGTCTGAATGACTTATTAGAAAACTCACATTCTATACTTGTACATTTTTAAGTTTATAAATGAAGTAGAAAGGTTTTTAAAACTATATATTTAAGAGCCCATCTCAAATACCACCATTCCTGGCCTTTTCTGATCTCCTAGGGTGCAAACTCCTACAGAATGTGAGTTTCTTTTGTGACTCTGATATTCTGCTGGAATGATAGATGGTGCCTATTTCTCTCCAACTTGCTAACACTGTAACTCCACCAGGAAGCCATTTCTGGACCCATCCCCTGCCCCAGCCATCACAACAAGATCTAAAATGGTATATTCTACAGAAGAGATAGGTGGTAAGTCTTTACTGAATAGGATTAACTCAATACTTAGCAATTCTTCCAGCATGCCCTGTATGTTATCTTCACAAAGGCAGATTCTAAGAATTTGCCTAGCGCTGTAAATGCAGAAATCTCTAATTTTAGTACAATGGTGCATTATTTTCTAGCCATTTCAAGGTAATTTATATTTCGGTCCATAATTTGAGGGGAAATCAAATGAGTCATTTTTCTTTTAATATTGTGAGCTGATAACTCAGTGAACTCCAAGCCACCATATGGCTTTAAAATTAATTTGGGGCACCTCAGCTGACCTTGGCAGGCACAGTCCAGCAGGTCCAGGGCTTGAAAAACCAAAGCAATGATTAACCCTGTCAGAGATGAAATGGCTGATGTCAAGCTCTTCCAAATGACACTCATGCTTGACCTGCTATTCTCCTTCTGAATGAACCTCATTACTGAGAAACCATCATTCAAAGGACATATAGTTAAACATTTAATAAATCTGAGATCAAAATCCAGGAGTATAATTAATCCTTTGATGAAAGTGAGAGAGAATGAGAGCAGAACCAACGTAGAACACAGAACAAAGGCAAGGGCAGGATGGAGAAGACGTTTGTGTTGAGACTGGTCAGAAATTCTGAGACTTTCAGTTGTCCTTTGGACCATGCTTTCACTTGGATCTAGTGACAGCAAGTTTATAGGGAACTAAGGACTAATCTCCATGGACGTTTAAAAAGCTCCTGAGGACTTAGATCAGGCAATGTCAATAATGGAGGCACTTGAAGCTGAACTTGAACTCACCCATTGCCATACAGCAAGAATAATTTGTCTCTGTGCAGTACAAACTCAATAATAAAACACTACACCTCTCTAAAAATTACTAAAAAAAGAAAAGACCTGGGGAGGAGGGACTGGATAATGTACAACATACAGGATGAACAGAGGGATAACGAGGTAAGGGGCAGCAAGATGAATGAGAAAACAAGGGGATGGGGTCCAGGGACATGTTTCTGCCTCTGACACAAAAATCCCCGTTTGTGACCTTGAACATGTCATCCCACCTCTTAAAAGCCTCAAGGGAATGTCACTCATTCCTCACACTACAATGTGCAAAAGAATCACCTGGGAATCTTGTTGAAATGCATAATCTGATTTACGAGATCTGGGGAGGTTTTGCATCTCACAAGTTCTGGAGTGATCCAGGGACCACATTCTGAGAAGCAAGGAATTTGATGATCTCCAGATTCCTTTGCAGCTTTAAAATTCTGATTCCTAAAACAGAATGTCCACCTTCTCATGTAGACGCCTGTGGGTCTCCCCTGCCCCAGCAGAGGGTGGCCTCTGACTTCCGATATTCAATCTGCTTTGGTTCCCAATTTAACAGGGCCTCAATTCTCATGATCATGTGGGATTCTCCTCTTCAGCCAAATGAAGGAGAATAGAAATTGAAGCACCCATTCTTTCTCATCTTAGAGGCTTAGAGGCAAGCACATAGCCCATTATTAATTTTGGACATTTTTCTGCCTGTCATTTGGAAAACTGACAAGGGGAAGTTACAAACACTTGAGCCAACTTGTCAATATTCTAGATATTTCCTTTGTGCTTCTCTCTCTCTCTCTCTCTCTCTCTCACACACACACACACACACACACACACACACACAGATACATGTGTTTTCAGAATGGAAATTATAGTAAATATGTAATTATATTTTCTCATTTCATGAAAAATCTCTGAAATTGCGATTTTAATGACATCACAATCTTCCATCATAAGAATGTTCACTCTGCATATAGCAATTATTGGACATTTAAGTTTTTGTTGCAATTTTAAACAATATAAATATAAAATTCCTTATTGTTTTTATAGCTACCGTTTGATAAATATCTACTATGTGCCAGACACTGTGTTACATGATTTACATACATCATGTCATTAGTCCTCCCAATGACCTTTCAGGATGAATATTATGATGATATCCCTTCTATTGGGAAAGAGACTGAGAAACAGAAAAGTCATATGACTTATCAGGATCACACCAATAGTTAGTGGTAGAGGTGGAAACACACTCAGGTCTATCTGACTCCAAAGTCAAGGTCATGACCACTGTGTGGCATCTCCTCATACACAAACCCCTAGGTGTCTCTCTGATTACTTCGTTAGGATTTTTCTTGTTTGTTTATGTGTATGTGAATTTTTTGTTTAATTGCAAAAGTGATACAGCCTCAAGAAATTAATTTAGGCAACATATGGATGTAAAAACAAACTATATATCCTCTTTTTGCTCCCTTCAATGATTTCTTGAGGTTTATTTCATTGCTCTGTGTTTTCTATGCTAACATAGCATATAGAAAGGCAGAAATCATGTGTTTTTTACAATTCCACCTCTAGTCTCTGGCACAGAGCTAGCGGGGCCTTAATAAACATCTATTGAAAGAATAAATGAATAACAGTAATTTTAAAAATAAAAATAGAGTCTTACCATACATTTTTTCTCTGAAATTTTTATTTTCATTTAATAAATCTCAAGCAACCTCCCAGGGCAGAACATACCGATATAATTATTTTTAAAATAACTGTATAATAATCCATGATGTGGATACACCATAATTTATTAAATCATTTCCCATAATTCAACACCTGTGGTTATGTTTTCAGTTACTATTGATGCTGCGTTGAATATCCACATGAACTTTCATATACTGATGCTTTTACTTCTTCAGCATAGTTTCTGTAATTAAGATTATTGATTCATAGGGGATGTATATTTGAAATCTTAATATGTAATGCCAGGGAATTTTTCTAAAATGCTTGGTCAATTCACATTCAAACAAGCAGTATGTAAAAGGATCCATGCTCCCGGACATTTACCACCTGATCAAACTTTTACATTTTTACCAGTCTGGTGGGTTAAAAAACATCTTGGTGTTTTGAGTTGCATTTTCTTTATTGCTGGTGAGTTGAGTACCTTTTTAAATTTCTTTCTTGTTTGCTTTTTTCTGTGACTTGCAGGAAACTTGCTCTAAGTAAAACTGCTGGATTAAAAGATGTGAACATTTTAAATGGCCTGACAAATTATTGTCTTGCAGAAGTGATGGAATAACTTACCCTCTTCGAAGCAGAGCATATAATGTCCAAACTAGGTATTTTAATTAAAAAATGTAATGGTATTTGCCAATTTGAGAGACTCTGATGATTTCCTTGGGCTTCTCATCTTTCCTTGAGAAAGCCAGGTGGCTTTGTTTTCTTCTCTCTTCTGAAAGCTCCTGAAGAGTTTTTTTCCCCCCAAAGGGAAAGCTGAGGTGGAGGGAAGAGCTGAAAGCTCCAAAGGACTTGGAAGGGCAGCCAGGAGCTCTAGTCGAAGTGTAAGGGCATTTCCAAGAGGACAGTGGAGAGGGATAAGGGGCACTAGTCTTGTCTCTGGAAGAACGGAGAGCCAGTCCAGAATTCGAGGGCCCTTTGATACTGGTGTTTGCTGCACGGCATGGCCTTGCCCCACTGCCATGGCGATGTAGGGTGGGAAGGATGGTATTGCTCTGTGGCATGAGCTCTATTTCTCCTGTCACATTCCAGGAAGAGTTGGCCACCAATGGGCTTAATCCAATTGAACAGAATTTAATTCAGACAACAAATACGGTTCAACATTTGCCATGAGCGAGGCCCTGACAAGGGGAACAGATTCCTGCTCTATAAACTGCATTATCAAATAGAGTACAGGGGCATCTGTGTGGCTCAGTCAGTTAAGCAACTTTGGCTCAGGTCATGATCTCCCAATTCATGGGTTCGAGCCCTGTGTTGGACTCTGTGCTGACAGCTCAGAGCCTGGAGCCTGCTTCGGATTCTATGTCTCCCTCTCTCTCTGCCCCTCCCTCATTTATGCTCTCTTTCTGTCTCAAAAATAAATAAACATTAAAAAAATCAAATAGAGTACACATCAAGACTGTTTATAAAAATCCTAAACCAGTGTAAGCTGTGAGCTGTTCAGAAGGTGCATCAGGCTATGGCGAGTTGAACAGAGAGATTACATCCACTTAGTAGGATCAAGAAAGGCTTCCTGGACAGAGGTCAGGAGGTTAGAGTGGTTCCTCAGTTCTAAAAAAGGTGTTATGTTCCCCCACCCAGCCAACCTCAGAGCATCACGCAGCCACCAGTCTATGCGCTACCCCCACAGGTCCATCCATGCATTGACCTCACATCAGTCCTAGACCTACAGTCTGAGTAGAGTCAAGTGGGGCATTTAACCATTCCTCTTCCAAAGACTGGAGTTCAGAGGTTTGGTTTAAATTAAGAGCATCTGGTGTGTCCCCAGCTCGGTCAAGCTGGGATCAACATGACTGTTTAAGCAAACAGCTGGTGGTGACCTCTCTGGATGTAGATATGTCTGGGGCTTTGCATTTTGCTGAAGAAAGGGGGAGCGAGATTTTACACAGGAGAGGATGAATGAAGGAGAAGAAGAGTAGGGAATGGGCGGGTTGGTTGTGACATGGGTCCTGTTCCCCTCGGACTTCTGGGGTCCTGAGGAATTGGTCATGAGCCCCACAGGTGGGAGGCTTCCAGAATGTGAGCTCTCAGAGGCTGTGGGTCACTGGACTAAGGCAGGTGGTTTCAGGGGAGGGGAGGGCTTCCGGCTCTCTTCCTGCCCCCATGCTCACTGGTCTTAAACCTGGATGTAGTTTTGCCCAAGACAGGAGCTATTTGCCGGAGAGTGAGTCCTCATGAAGGGCGTCAGCTACAGCTGGACCATAACCCTAACTGCTCAAGAACAGGAAGACTGGAGAAGGAAGGGCGTTGAGGTCCTGCACTCTGCAGTCAGGGCTGAAAGCCATCAGGATCTGGGCATTAGCGTCAACACAAAACTCATTTGTACCTACACTTTGTTGAGGCCTGGAAACAATTAGCTGCACAGGGGATGGCGTATGATATCCCACCTAGAGTGGAGCAAATTTAACAAATGCCCATCGCCTATGGAGAAAATGGGACTCGAAACGTCTTCCTCAGTTAAGACACTAGGCTTCCTTAGATGAAGCCTTTTGGTTCCAGCTCAGAGAACATCCCAGACCCTGTCCGGATATGCTGTCACTAGGTTCGGTTCAAATCCCAAAATTAGAATCTAGATTCTTTGGTAAGAACCTCTCGGGAGGTCAGAGTCACTTTCACTCAATTAACTTCCCATTGCACAGTGTTTATTAGCAGTTATACATTAAACCCTGAACATGGAAGATGTGTGACACCTATTCATTTGGTTTGATTTAGTGCGTGAATCTAGTGCATTCAATTTTAACTAAAAAAAATTATAAAAAGCCCTCTAGTTTGCATTTGCTATAGCCACAAGGACAAGGGATAGCTTCCTTCCTTCGGCACTTTCCTTCTCTCTGTCCAGCTCTTAAGCCGTTAAGGGAATCTCTTGCCTATTTTCCCACTGGGAAGCCCCGTGACTCTCACACGAAGGTCTGCTCCAGTGCGGCAGGAAGGAGAGGCAAAAGGCTCGAAGCTTACTCTGGGTGCCAGACCTTTTTTCTCCCTTCTTCCTTTCTCTCCTCCTCTGGGGTCCCTTCTCACCAGAAAACTACAAAACAAACAAACAAACAAACACACACACACACAAAGAAAGAGTAAATCCTTTACTTCCCCTAGGATCTCTCCTCCAAATTTGCTTGTTTGATAAAGATACATTTTGGTCTGCCTTCCCATCTGCCAAGACAAACTAAATCCAAGATGAAGTTAACACAGGCTGCATACTCCAGAGCCTGCAGCTGGGGGAAGCCGTGTGCCCTGCCGTGCCTTCCAGCCGGGGCTCAGAGGTGTTGGCCAGAAAAGAGCGCAGGTTTTGCAGAGTGAAGAGAAATGGAGAGGGAAAATTCTGGTTGTCCTGCTTTCTGCTAAGGTGGGGTGTGGAAGCCAGGGAGACTTTCTAGGTGATCTTCCAAATACTTGGCGGTCCGTGGTCAGCTGCAAAGGGGCAAGTGAGCAGTTTGGGGGCATTCAAGAGAGGACGGTTTTTTTGTGGCCTGCCATTTCCTGGAACAACTGGGGGCCAATGTGTGCTCTTTCATGGTCCTTAAGAAAAGCTGAAGGGCTTTGCAGGCAGTTTCCGCACACCAAAATCCAATCATGTAGAATGTATGTATATATATTCTGTCTATATATATATATATATATATATATATATATATATATACACATCTTTTAATCTTTTGCTGGAAGAGAACTAACTGGAGCTAGCAATTATTCAGAAATGCATTCGCTCGAGTTTACACTTCCTTTATAAATGCCCTCACTCACTTGGCTGCATGAAGGCCAGCCTCGATCACAACGTGCTCCCACATGCAAGGCAGACAGGTCTTCTGCATCCCTCTCTGTTTGTCCTTTGCAGCTCAGACCCTGGGATGCGGCATCTCCCCTCCTGCGAGCACCTATCTGCTCTCCTCCACCTGGAGACTGATGTCTTTCGGGCCTTACTCTCACCTAGACCCCTTCACCCTCATGTGGGCCCATTTCCTCACAGGGATTGTGGAGAGTAGGCTTTGACTCTTTGAAAAGGTCCACTGAAAGTTGCTGATGGCAAAACAAAATGACAAAATAGACAGTGGTGAATGTTCAGGGCCACTAGGCATAAAGAGGCCCTAAGGAGTCTCTTCTCGACGGGCTCTCAATGATGACAATCTTGAAGGGATCATCTTTCTTCTTTCCAGTAAGAATACCCAAGAATGTGTCTCCTGAAGAAAGCCCAAGACCAACCATCATAAGCCTCTCCACCTCCAAAGAGGAAGAATTGCCCCCTTCAGTCCCTACCCACCTCCACTGTCTGGATTTGCTGTCCGAGGATTGACTTTGACCTCATCCAAGAGAAGATGTCAGTGGTGAGGCTCATTTCTCCTCAGGGAAAGCTCCACCCTCACTGACAGGGGTGTGGTCTTATCTTCTGGCTTTCATCAAGATAATTAACTTACACAAGAACATAGCCGTTAAGCCTCAGAACATTCCAGGCTAATCAATCTTAAGACCAAAGGTATGTCTTTGACCAAGATCTCATGCTATAGTAGCCACAGGTGCAAGAATCTTTATACACTTCATTTTGAATCCTTCTGACAGCACTGTAGGCAGGTGGTATTAACCTCATTTTATAGGTGAAGAAACTGAGTTCCAATGATGTTCAGTAACAAGTCCAGCACACTCATCAGCTGGGAGGCAGTGGAGTCAAAATTTGAACTCAGCTATTTCTGTTTCTAAAGCCTCTATTCTGTCCACATGGCTAAGGACAATGCCAGATGTGCTTTTACAAAGCAGTGCTCTCTCCTTGCTGCTTATCTGCTTGATCCTCCACTGTCTGAGTCCTTTTGCTGTGGATTCTGCATGAACATTTCTCTCCTTGCAGCAATATTTATCTCTCTCTCCCTGTCCTCCCTCTTGTCCTCCTTCATCTCCTAAATGGAGAACAACACTTGTGTTTTCCTACCCATTTGTAAACCTTACTTACAAGAAGTGACTGGCGGTATGATTAAGGGGTGAATCCCTTGTCTTTTCCTAAGAACACTTTTACTTTCCAAGGAGACCAACGTGGCTGTCACTGATCCCAGATTTCTGGTACAGTTTAATTTCTTTTTAAAATGTCAGAGTTCAAGGGCTGTGTCCATATAAATACTGAAACTGTGAGCACAAGTTACAGGTCCTTGGAGAAGAAAAGTTGCCTAATTGGGTGGCCATCTTCCAAAAGTTCTCTTGGTAATCCTTCCTCATGACTGTTTCTCTTTTACAAAATCATTTCCAGAAGAGTTTGGAATTTGCCTTCTGAGGTGTCAGAGCACCTATCTCAAAACACACTCCACTAGCAAAATGATCTGAAACAAATTATTACTGGAAGCAATGAGCACAGGGCTCAGGTCCAAATGTTGGGAATGTGCTTACTAATGGTGGCCCTTTAAAGTGCTGTAGGAGAATAACAGCTTTATACATTTATCAGAGTTTTCGTTTTTGTTTTTAAATCACCTCGAGGACTACTTATACAAGCAAAATAAAGCAAAGAGCTGAAAAAAAACTGCCTGGATAACTTGGGTTAAAAAAATCTATGGTGGGGGCGCCTGGGTGGCTCAGTTGGTTGAGCCTCCAACTTTGGTTCAGGTCATGATCTCATGTTCGTGGGTTCAAGCCCTGCGTCAGGCTCTGTACTAACAGTTCAGAGCCTGGAGCCTGCTTCAGATTCTGTGTCTCCCTCTCTCTCTGCACCTCCCTCTCAAATGCTCTGTCTTTCTCTGTATCAAAAATAAATAAAACATTTAAAAAAATATGGTGGTGGAGTGCCTGGGTGGCTCAGTCGGTTAAGCATCTGACTTCAGCTCAGGTCATGCATAGTCTTGCGGTTCAAGCCCCATATTGGCTCCTCACTGGCAGTGCAGAGTCTGCTTGCGATTCTCTCCCTCTCCCCACCCCCTTTTCAGAATAAATAAACTTAAAAAAAACAAACCCTACAGTGGAAACACAAAGGTAGTACCAGAGCCTTGTTGGACTCTTAACACAGGTCAGATTCCAAGGTGAGATTTCTCCTGCCCTGTGAGATTGGGAAAATCACTGAGATCTTCTGTGTCCTATGTAACTCTTCCCTTCACTCTGCCTCTAGAGACACCATTTATAATTCAGTGGTATGAAGAACGCTCAGCACATTTCCTAAAGGAAGTGCCCCGCCTGCCCCCTGGCTTTGCAAGCCCGGTTCAGTGCTTCTTTCTTTGACACCCTGGGAAGGACGGAAGAGACAGGATTTCCATTTTGATTTCCAGAATATTTACCGTTGATCTGGGCCCCTTGTTTACTTGGCTCTTTTTACCTCAAGTTGTTATCTCCAAAGTTTTAGAAACGTGGAAGTGAGAAAGGACATAGTTGAAGAAATTTAGGGAATTAGGTGGTTTGTAAGGAATTACCATCATTGATTCTTTGAGCATATGATCTGGACCAGTGAGTGACTTCTGGTTTGTTAAAAAACAAAATTCAACTTACTAAATGTGAAGACCTAATTGGCTTTATTAGGCCATTCATCAATTGGTCAGCATCTCATCTAGCAGGTAGAAAGAAGCCCCAAGGAGTTATGCAAAATGGAAGGGTTGGATAGGCAGAAATGGAGCAGGACAATTAGCAAAAGAAAACGAAGGATTGCTTCAGTCAAGCTCACCATCCCTTAGGGAGAAGGACAGGGGCTCCTATTAGGTGGATTACCTCATCATCCTTTGGGGGATAGAGAGGACCTATGTGACAAATTACATCATTGGTGTTGAGCAGAAAAATTCCTGGTGGATCAGTTAAGACTACCTTTATGGGAGAGGTTAAAACTGCGGTTACGTTAGGTATTACACCCGGTTTAGTGACTTGACCTAAGTGACTCCATTTTGGAGCTATAGTTTTCCTTTTCACAGTTTTTATGTTCAAGTATTTGTATATTTCTTGGTCATAAAGAAACTATTTATCCTTTGCCCGGTTACCCTCCAGTCTTCTTTCTGAATTTTTATATTTGCACAGACAAGTCTTAATTGCAATAATATATGATTTAGGGGAAAAAAGTCTGGATTGTAAGATATTCTCACCATAAAGGCTAATAGAACCAAACCTAGTGAAAGCTGGCAGAAATGAAATTCCACCTTTAATAACGGATTCCTAACTAGAGATCAACAGGGGTTGCCAAATATAAGGCCAACTCACAAAAAGTCAATAGCATTTCTCTATAGCAGCAAAATCCAACTACAAAATACAGTCAAATTAGCATTCACCATAGTAGCAAAAGTTATAAAGCACATAGTAACTGATGAAGAATGTCTAAAACATCTACCTTCTATTAAGAAATCAAAGAAAATCTTGATTAAATGGAGAGAGAGTTCATTCTCTTGGATAAAACGATTTAGTTCTATAAAAATGGTCCATTCATGCTGAAATTAATCTATAAGTTTCATATAAATTTAAGGCAATACTTGTCAAAATTCTAGTTGATTGTTTTAAGGAATGTGATATTTATTTAAAAAAATTTTTTTTAACATGTATTCATTTGTGAGAGACAGAGAGAGACTGAGCATGAGTGGGAAAGGGGCAGAGAAAGAGGGAGAGACCAAGTCTGAAGCAGGTTCCAGGCTCTGAGCTGTCAGCACAGAGCCTGATGCGGGGCTTGAACCCACTGACCACAAGATCATGACTTGAGCTGAAGCCAGATGCTCATCCAACTAAGCCACCCAGGTGCCCTCTTTTTTTTAAAAAAAAATTATTTTGACATTAAAATGTATGTGAAGTGACCTCAGAAGATGGCAGATTAGGGAGTCCTAGCCTCTGTCCCCCCTCCTACAAAAATGATAGTTTAACAACCACACACCAGGGATAATCACTGTGAGAGAACCCCACGATACAATTAAGAAGCTACAGCAACCCGAGGAGCACAAAAACTGAGGATGGATACATAGAACAGCATACAAAGTGTTTTACCTATTTTATTTCATCTCCCAACCTGGCACGGCTTGGTGCCAAGAGGAATCCCGTTGGCCGTGACCTACCACCTCCAGGGACAAGGAGAGCCAGAAGACCTCAGCAGCCCTTGCCACCACCAGGGACTACCGTAGCTTTTGCCATTGAGGACTTCTGTCATCATTGCTGATGCTGACTCCAGCTGATGGAGCTGCTCAGAACGCATGCTACAGCACTGCCTACAGTAGGTGCATGCCCTCCCCCCACCCAGCACGCACACCCGTGCACACACTCACACACTCGGCAAGGATGCCTGCTCTCACCACTTCTATGCAACACAGTGCTGCAAATCCTCGCTAGAGAAATTAGATAAGAAAAAGAAATAAGAGGCACCCAAACTGGAAAGGAAGAGATACATTTATATCTGTTTGCAGATGACATGATATTATACATAGAAAACTCTATGAAGACTCCACCAAGAAAACAGTTAGAACTAGTAAAACCATTCAGTAAAGTTGCAGGATACAACATCAACATACAAAACTCAGTTGCATTCCTATATGAGCTGTCCAAGAAGGAAATTAAGAAAACAATTCAATTCCTAATAGCAACAAAAGAATACAGTATTCAGGAATAAATTTAACCAAAGAGGTGAAAGTCTTATAAAAATGATATCTACATGCAGAAAAATGGATGTCTGCATGCAGAAGAGTAAAATTAAAGACCCTTGTCTCATACCATGTGCAAGAGTCAAGTCAAATGGATTAAAGATTTAAATGTAAAACCTGAAACTGGGGTATCTGGGTGACTCAGTCCATTAAGCATCTGACTTCGGCTCAGGTCATGATCTCACCTTTCTTGGATTTGAGCCCCATGTCAGGCTCTGTGCTGACAGCTCAGAAGCTGAAACCTGCTTCAGATTCTGTGTCTCCTTCTCTCTCTATCCCTCTCCCGCTCAAACTCTTTCTCTCTCTCTCTCAAAAATATAAATAAACATTTAAAAAATTCTTTTAAACATGAAACCATAAAACCCCAGAAAATTATAAAACACAAATGAAGAAAGTTAAAAAAAAGACACGAATAAATGGAAAAATGTGTCCATGGACTGGAAGAATTAATATCGTGAAAATGTCCATACTACCCAAAGTGACTTATAGATACATTGTAGTCCCTACCTAAATTCCAGGGCATTTTTCTCCAGAATTAAAAAGCTATCCAAAAAAGGCCCCAAATAGCCAAAGCAATCTTGATCAAGAAGAACAAAGCTGGAGACATCACATGTCAAATATATAACATTTTTATTTGTCAATTTTATCTCAATAAAGATGGGGAAAATGTTTGTGGAAGACTATATTCTTCCATGAATAGCTAAGTCAACAGGGATATAAAGAGGATCAGAGAGAAGAAAGAGAACTTGCCCTTCCGCTGTGATCACACTATAAGAAGCAGCCATAAAAACAGGATGGTACTCGTGCAAAACAAGTAGACTCCTAAAATAGATTACTGTGCTCAGGGTAGACTCATGCACTTATGAGAACCTAATAAAACGATAAAGGTGGCAGCAAAAAACAATACAACTAACAAAAAACCGTGGGTATATGGTGAGGGCAGGAAACTACTTGGGGGTAGATGTGAGAGGAGATGGTCGGCAGGTAAAGACCAAATGGGAAAGGAAATCCTATGAATACTAGTACCTTAGAGGGTTTTGCCCCATCCATGTAAAATGCGACAGCTTTATTATTATCTTTATTTAAGTATGTGACAATTCTTTGAAGAGGACAAAATATTGAACTGTTCTTGTTATGTGTGTCATTGAAAAGGAACCATAATAGTGGCTGCTTAGGAGTGTGGCTATAGAAGATGAACACACATATGACCATCACACATCCAGGCATCTGGATGGGATACAAGTTAACTAAGCCCATGTGTGACACTCCCCTCTCTGAGCCGGGCAGTGCTCAGAACAGAAAGAGTGAATTCAGCAGAAGGGAGAAGGGCTGGAGGTTGGAGAGAAAGCAGGACCCCAAGTTTACTGACATATGCAGGTGAGTGCATGCAGATGGCCTAACAGCACTGGGTCTCACGGATCCTTTCGGTTCCAGTTCTGTGTTCTGGACTTCTCGGATCAGCCATTCTAGCTGAGCTGACTGGATCAGTGTGTTGGAATAAACAAGTGTGGGCCATCGTTTGGCCTTGAGTTCACTGCAGCCCTAGATGCATTGGCCTAGTTTCTGGTGCCTTAAATCACACTGCATAGACTTAGTTCATTCTGGCAGAAAGGAGGGGGCCATGGGTTCACATGCCATCAGAAGGCCTTCTCCCCCTCAGCCCCCCGAAGCCATGTCATGAGGTCACGTAGGCACGCACCCTGTGGGCACGCGGAGGGCTCAGATCCTGCTCTATGGCTTCAGCCCCCCAGGACTGTCACCTGCTGCTGCATTAAATTGTTGTTAGATTAACAATCCCGTGAAATAAGCAGGTCATCAGTTGCAACTGTTTCCAGGATGAGATCCTAGTTATTTATTTATTTTTTAAAGGAATGTTTTGGAACAGGAGTTTCACTCATTAGGACAAGGGAGGGGAGTTATTTTTTTTCCTTTCCCCCTCCCAATTAAATTGTCTATCTGATTTCCTCTACTATCTTTATCAGTTTGCCAGCACAGGCCAAGGTTAAGCCTTCCCAAAGTGACTGCTCATGAAGTATTATGTTTCATATGACCCCAACCTCTCTTTGGCCCCTTCTGAAGGCAATGTGACGTCGTGGACAGCTTTGGGCTTTGGAATCAGATGGGCTCTGTGTCCAGCCTGCCTCTGACCTCTGACTCCCTCCAGCTGTGATGGAGGGTAAATTATTTGATCTCGTGTCCTTTGCTTCCTCTTCTGAAAAAGGGGGAAATAACGTCTACCCCACCGTGTTATTGTGGAGATTAAATAATGAAGATAAAAGTGCATAGTGCCTGGCATACATTAAGTGCTCAAACAAAACATAGTTCTGCAGTTTTGTTTGTTTGTTTATTCTGTGCCTTATAGCACTGGGCAAGATGTCAAAGTTAAATCAAGTTCCACTAAGAGCCAATCACAGGAAATGGGGGCCAACTAACCAATTAGGAGAATTTCCTCTTATATAAACGATCAAATATTTGCAATACAAGCACTTTTTGGTTTCTGTTGTAGGTTGGTTTGGTTTGGTTTGTAAGTGCAAGGTGACACTTGAGTGGGTACACTGAGATGCCTGGGCCGTTCCCTGCCCCAGTTATGTATGTGCTGGCAGGTGAATGATGGCGCGGTTCTTATTCTGGAAGCCAGTCCATCAGACAGAGGGCAGAGGAGGCACGGGCTTCCGTTAGCAGTCCTACAAACCTACCATTACAAGGACTCGGCAACTCACTCCAGAGGCTTCGTTTTGGAAAACGTGACTTCATGCCCAAAACAAAGGCCTGAAAAATGCGTTTCCTCTCCCAAGCCCCAAATACATTCCTTCCAGAAAAATAAAGAGAGCTAAAGTCTTCCTCTTCTGTTTCTTCAGATACAGAAGGTTCAGTCTACCTCTGCTGGGTTACGGGAAAGGTACTTTTCAGGGCCCCGTTCTGCTGTGGTCTAGTAAAATGGTCTACAGACAACTGGCAAGCCTTGGAACACTCTTCAGTCAGGTGTCGCGGGCAGTGGTCAGGACAGCCAGGGCCTAGTTGGGCTGCAGAGATCTGTCACAACCAGAAAGAGACTTTGGGCCCCGTCACCAGTCTTGTGCCTGGTTCTGCCAGGCTCCTTGGGGGAGTTTTGGCCAGCCACATTTTGCTCACCATGGGTGGTTTTTAAGTTGTGTTCTTGATTCTGTGGCCTAGATGATGGGCCTTGGCTCTCTACGTTAATACATTCTTGCTTTGTTTCCAGAATTCACTTTGCTCTTTCTCATCTCTTGGTCTTTACACATGTTCTGTCTTCTTCCTGAAATACTTTTCCTAAAAATCTCCCCTTCACAAAATTTAGCTCTTCACTGAAAAAAAACCCATTTATCCTTTAAATTTTGGTTTAGATGTCACATCTTGTAGGAAAAGTACCGTCTCCCTTCCCCCACATCAGATCAGGATTATGTGGTCAGGGTCCCAGGACACTGTGAACTTCCTCTATCAGGGCACCCACCATGGGGTGCCGTAACAGCATGATCACGTGCCCACGTGCCCACTGGCCCTGTGTCTGGGAGGTCAGGGCCACGTACAGGTTATTCCCATGAAATTCTCAGCACTTGCTCAGTGCCCAAACTTATACAAGTGCTCACTGACACAGGCCAAGTTTTATTCACCCTGAGAACAGATGTGCCCAACTTATTTTTAGTTTCCTCCAACCCAACAGCTGAGCCCTTGAAAATGGACTTACAACATAAAATGTCCAAAGAAAAAAGAAAAAGACTCTATGTTAAAAGTCTATGTTAAGTGTTCAAGTCTACTCCACTTCTTAGTGGCTTTAGGCATGTAATTTATTACCTGCCCCCCTTATTGGGCCCCAGGGGCCTTGTTTGTCAAAAAGAAATAATAATGCCTTTAAAATTTTGAAGATATGAAGCTCTTTTGAGTTCCTTTCAAGGTAAAGGATTTTATTTTCTGAACATGTATTACTATTCAGTAGAAAGGAGGAGGCATAGGTGGGGAGAAGCTTACGGAGGGGAAAATCCTCAAGCTGGTTCTTTTGTGTCTTTGTGTTTCTGGTTCTGGGCAGGCCCATGGAGGAGAACAACTCACTTACAAATTTTACAATCCGTTTTTCTCTAAGCAGGTCAGGAACCTAAACCAAATTCACACCTTTCAGACTCAGACATCACTCCTTATTAGCGAGTCATTTGGAACCAGGGGAACCTTTTGGAACCAGGGGAAACTTTGGGCTGAGACTAAACAGGCAAGAGCCATCTCAGACCCCAAGCAATTTCTGGCATATGATATTTTGATCATCTTAAGGTAAGTGGATCAGAGATCTGTGGATTTAATGCCTTATAAATTATGTAGATTGTAAAGTAAAAGATTTGAAATGTTTGAAATTAAAAGTTCTCTGGCAAAATGTGTTGGTATACATGGTTGAACCAAAACTGTGCAAAAAGGCCTAAAAAATGGTTATTCTGAAAGCAGCTGCCTTTTCCTCCTGTCTGTATTTAAACTTCTCTCTTTTTTTTAAATTTTGCTGAAAGAGGATGAAATTTTGAATGACAAAATTCTAGATTCAAATGACTGGTAAAAACTAAACTATGGATCACGTTCCTTAATGATTCTAAAACTACGTGTGCTAATTTTCAAAAAGGCAATGACAGGCCAATGACCTTAACAGAAAACTCACCAAAAAAGATACGCAGAAAATAAGCTATGAAAAGATGCTCAATATTTTACGTCATCAAGGAGATGCAAATTAAAACAACAATTAGATACAATCATGCACCTATAAGAATGGCCAAAATCAAAATGCTGACACACTAAATGCTGATGAGGATGTGCAACAATAGGAACCCCCTTTTCGTGGCTGGTCAAAGTGCAAAATGGCATAGCCACTTTGGAAGATAGTTTGGCTATTTCTTATAAAATTAAATATACGCACAGTATATGATCCAGCAGTCACACTGCTTAGTTATTTACTCAAAGGAGTTGAAGACTCACGAACATACAAAACCCTACACACCCATGTTTATAGCAGCTTTGCTCTTTATTGCCCAAACTTGGAAGCAACCAAAATGTCTCTCAGTAGGTGAATGGATACATGAACTGTATTTGGACAATGGAATATTACTCAGCACTAAAGAGAAATGAGCTATCAAGCCATGAAAAGACACAGAGGAACCTTTGGAGCAGAGTACTAAGTGAAAGAAGCCAGCCTGGAAAGACTACATGCTGTGTGGTTCTAACTATGCAGCATCCTGGGAAGGACAAAACTATGGAGACAACAGGGGTGTGGAGGGAAGGCAGTGCCGAGGAATTTTAGGCCAGGGAAATTCTCCATATGATATCATAATGATGGATACATGTAATTACACATTTGTCCAAACCCACTGAATAAACAACACTGAGGGTGAACTGTAATGTAAACTATGTACTTTGGGTGATCACTGTTATAGGTCAACTTATGAAATATACTAGGATATCAGAGAGCTTACTGTATACAGGTTTGGTTTAAACTCCCGTTCTGGTGAATAATTAAAGATTGGGCAATCTGGAGAGACCCTAAGAATGTAACTCAATAAGGAACTTTGTAACCTGAGGTTTAACTTGTTTTTCAAGATTCTGTTAATTAACCCCACTGTTCTACTAAGAGCTGGCTGAAGCAAAGTCCACAGGTGAAAGTCACCTGGTCACTGTCTCTCGTAGTATCTTAGATGTCTAACTATGACTGGTCATTCTAAAGGGACAAAGAACCTTAAAATGATAGGTTCCTACCAAAACTAATGTCTGTGTATTACAATGTAATTGGCTACCAAGAAATACTGTGAATTGTAATTGGTTAACTAAATAATGACGTGTTCTGTCCATATAATCTCACTGCCCTCTTTGTTCGGGGCCATTCTCTGCTCAACACCAGGGAGATCAGGTTTGGCCTGGCCATGATAAAAGCATGTGGCCCTGAATAAAATTATGCCTCACTTCTATTCGGCATTGGTGGTCTTTTCATAATCACCCCGCAACGTTTATGATGTGTCATAGGTTGATGTAGGGTAACAAACGGTAACCCCTCTCTAGTGGGGATATCTGATCATGGGAGAGGCTGTGCACAGGTCGTGTATGTGAAATCTCTGTATCTGCTCCTCACTTTTGCTGTACGTTTTAAATTACTCTAAAAAAATAAAGTCTTAGAAAAGTGATGACAAGCTTTACTTGGCAGGGTTATTGTAAAATTAGCCAATATTAATACTTAGTACTTAGTACTTAGTACTTAGCCAAGCAACTTGGAGTAAATAGTAACTGCTTGGTGTTACAGCAATTTTGCTAAGAAGCATTTCTTTTGTAGCACAAACAAATATGGAAACAAAAACATATCGTCAATTTCAAATCAGGCAATGTTCTAGGAGCCTGGGTAGCTTCTCAGTAAGCTTCTTACCGCTTATACATCAATATTTTATTGGAGTTTGCTTTAGGAAGTATCAGTGCCCAGTAAACATGGACATAATTGTTTGTAAAGAAGCAAACAGAAACCCAATGGTTAAAACAAAATGTCTTGGGAAAAAACATGGCGGTGGCAGGAAGGACAACTGGCGGAATCAAAGAAAAAAGCGAGAGAACCAGATCTCAGCAAGGACAAAAAGCATTTCAGCCCAACCATCATGGGAAATAGGAACTACCCGCCATGGGACGGATGCATGTGGTTCACAGTCTGAAAAGCTTTTTAAAAACACTGCTGCAGATTAGGGTTTTCACCATTTAGTATCACCTATTAGTATTCTGACTGAGTTACTTCAAGGAAGTGATTACCCTCCCCCGGGCTGGGAATGGCTTTGAGTAGCGGTCCTCAACTTTTTGCTTAAAAGTATGATTATCCTAAAAGTTGGTGATGGAAACAGAGCAAAGTCCTGTTCATGAAAGTTTTAATGTTCTGCACTTGAGGCTCACTTGGCTACTATTGAGTTATTAAAAATAACGAACTTTTGATGTTATTTGACAATAGTCACATTCCTAGTTATTGGCCTAGAAGGTGGATTTGTTTTTAGTTTAAATATGATTGATTTTAAATTTCTCATGGGAGTGCCTAGCATCAAAAGACAAAACAGATTTTTAAAAACTAATTTTGAGTAGATGGACATAATTGAATTGGCAATTGGATACATTTGAGGGTGGAGGACAATAAATACTGAAACTTTGAGCAGGCCAAATATACACAATGTCTCTTGAACAGCACCTTTGATTTCTTTCCCACCTCATCCTTGTTAGCTCTTGTCTCTGAGATACGCAGGGTGCCCGGGTGTTCTGACGCTCAGATACTGGAATGGTTTCCAAGGAGATGTGATAACATATTCTGTGAAAGCCACACCGGGAGGCAGGCTGCTTAGTAAGCAATGCTGAATCACCTCTCCTGTAAGCTGGGCTGGTGCCTTAGCTTGGAGGGGAAGGCTTGTCTTAATGAACTGAGTTTATATAAAATTAGAGAGGCTCTGTGTCAGGGCCTTCTCTGGCTGAGGCGCATCCTGGCACAAGACAGTCAGCATGTCAGATCAGGCCCTCTGTACCACCAGGATCCACCCACTGGCGGTGTTAGTGCCCAAGGGAACTTGCCTGAGTAGAGCCGTCCTTGGGCACAGCTCCAGGTCTTCTCAGCCCCTCTTGTTCCGCCGGCCCTGATGGGGGAGCCACTTCGGACAAGGGGTCAGCCAACTTTATGCAGGCTCCACCTGATGGCACCTACCTAGGGCCCCTCCCCCACCCAACCCTGTTATCTGCCCCAGAACATCTCTGAAGCATGGACACGCAGGGGACAGGAGCTATTCCTGGCTGACCGTGGTTTCCTCATGGTGTCCCATAGGACTGAACTTAACGGTGGCCAATTCAATATCCATCCTTTTGATTTTCCTTCTTCTCTGTTTTGCTCTCTTGTCCCTCCTTCCTGCTCCCTGGGATCACTTTCTAAGTCGACTACAGGCACACAAACCTCTCTCAGGCTTTGCTTTGGGGGAGAACCCAGGCTAAGCCACAGCCCACCAAAATTGTCATCTAAAATAAGCCTACCTTCAGTCCATGGTTCGTCTTCAGTATTCAGTAGTTTCCCTTGATCTGTGTCCCTCACTCTCCCCTGCTCTCTTTCCCCCTTCCTCTCCCCATGGTCCCCTGCCAGGGCTCTCCTGTTAGACCTATGAATACAAACATGTGGTATCTGTCCTTCTCTGCCTGACTTATTTCGCTTAGCATGACACCCTCGAGGTTCCATCCACTTTCCTACAAATGGCCATATTTCATTCTTTCTCATTGCCATATAGTACTCCATTGTATATATATACCACATCTTCTTGATCCATTCATCAGTTGATGGACATTTGGGGGAGGGGGAGGGAGGGAGGGAGTGATGGTCATGGTGGGGGGCACTTGTGGGGAGAAGCACTGGGTGTTATATGGAAACCAATTTGACAATAAACTATTATTAAAAAAATAAAAAAAATCTAATTCCCACTTTTAGAAAGGAAAAAAAGATCCACTTTATCCATGTAATTTACCTGCTATTTTAAATGTATAGCTTGATAAGTTTTGAGAAATGAGTGTACCCATGTAACCACCTTGGATTATCAGTTTTCATAAAAGAGTCCACTGGGAATTTGTTTAAGACAGCATTATATCTATAAATCAATTTCAAGATAATTGTACACCTTAATAATACTGAGTCTCCCAGTCCCAGAATATGATTAACTTTCTCCTAATACATGTTTTCTTAATTTTTCTTGATAATATCTCATAAATTTTAGAGTATAAACCTTGCATACATTTGTTAAATTTATCAATTAGTTTATTTTGTTATTTTTGATGCTGTGATAGATTGTACTTTTAAAAGATATATTATCTAATTCTTGTGATTAAATAAAAATACATATTGAGTTTCACTGTAAAATAAATAAAGAAATAAATAAAATAAAATAAGCCTACCACCTTGATCAGTTCCCTGAATAGTGTAAGATTTTCTCTTGTAAGACTTAAATTTGAAAGAAAAATTAGAATAATAATATTCAAACCTTTGCATTCACACACACACACACACACACACACACACACACACACATACACACACAAATAACTCCCATAAATGGCACTTGATATGTTCAGACTATTTATTAAGTTGTGTTCTCATTGTTCTATAACTTCAGTGCAACGTTTCATTAACATCTGTCGTCCCCCAGGCAGACATCTTGGACAGATGAATTAGCTCACCAGCCTTGTGAATTTGGCAATAGAGCCCAGTGTCAACAACAACGACATTCTCATTACTAAAACACCAGGGCCTCAGGATTACAAAGATTAAGCAGAAAGAAAGCAGTGATTTGTGGGCTAGGATGAAGGAAGGAATCTAAAGAGATTATGGACCCATTTATTACCAGATTTCACTGATGGGACGTTTTGTCTGAAGACTTGCTATCATTAACATTCCAAGTTACTAATTGCTTATGGTGTGCCTGCATCGTGTCAGGCCCTATAAGGGTAGAAGAATAATAAATGTTTCCAGTCTTCAGAGAATTTGCAGTTGAGTCGGGTGGGGGGTGGTGGGGGGAAGGAATTGGAAGACAATGTTTCACAGTAAACAGAATCAAGGCCTCACTAAAGTGCTTGAAGAGAGCGAGTTCTCTATGAATTAATAATAAGGAAACAATGAATGGGTATGAATTTTGCCTAAAAAGAATCTGCAGAAGAATTTGCATTAAATTAGGAAATGGCTGAATCCGGCTGGTAGAAAAAGGTGAAGGAGACATTCCAGGCAGTGGGAGGAGCATGAGCAAACACAGGAAATCATGCATCTGCCATCTGCCCCCACTTTGGGCTAAGCATCCGACTTGGTGCTGGGACTCTATGAAGAATAAGACACACTTGGTGCGCCTTCGTGGCTCAGTCAGTTAAGCGTCCGACTGGCTCAGGTTAAGATCTCACGGTTTGTGAGCTGGAGCCCCACATCAGGCTCTGTGCTGACAGCCTGCTTCAGATTCTGTGTCTCCTTCTCTCTCTCTCTGCCCCTCCCCCACTAACTCTCTGTCTCTTGGAAACAAATAAACGCTAAACATTAAACAAAAAAGCCACACTTGGCCTCTGGGGCTGGAAGGATTCGTGAATGAACTAGGTCTGCATTAAGCCAACTTCCAGGGGACAAATGTCACTCTGAGGAGTCCCTTGAAAGACAAAATAAAAGAAATGTTGATAATTTAAAAAGAATTTTATGAGAAAAAATCTTTTATAGGTTTTTATTTTGGAGGACCAAAACATGTCAGTTGAGGATAGAAGTCTCCTTTTATCATTGTCCTACATTTTAAACTCTATGGTACATGTTTCTTTCTTTGGAGAACTAAGCTCAGCTGTCTCTTTGATCAATAAGCCCTTCCATAATTTTTTTTATTTCCAGAAAAAAATAAATGAGGACAACATTCCATATTGAGATTCAGGACTTATCATTTATTGCTTTTCTGATCAGAGTCTCAGCAGATGCATGATTCTAGCTACTAATGAAAGCCTTTTTCAATGGAAGCCTGGCTTTAGGCTTTAGATAAATAGCAGTTTGGGAAATTCTCAAGCACGATTTCTGCCCAAATTCTCTCTGATTACTGCAATTTTTCAACCTGTCCTTTCAAATGGGAGATAAAGTGAAGCAAGCAGATAGAAAGCGAGGAAGACTGCTTAAAGTTGTAATAGGGCATCAGCCTGGCTCTTATCATATACTGAACCAGACTTTGAACGAGTACTGGAGACCTAATGGGGTGTCACTGGAAATAGCATTTAAATGCTACCTGGTCTCAACTGAGGATTGAGTGGGGACCTGCTTCATTCTGCCTCATAAAATGCTGCATTGTTATTGCTCCGTTTTATATATCCCAAAGACTGGGGGCAGGCACAGAACCAACCTGGTGGTGGTGGTTTCATTGAGATGAATATTGTTTGTTTTTGAAGAGCAGAGAGAAGTGATTTGTGTGGATTATGGTTTCCTGACTTCTGATTACATCACGCTGAGAGCCAGCCATCTGCGTGAAAATAAAATCGATTTAAAAGCAGTTGGTGGCTGTATCTGACATAAATTTGATGAGTAAGATGAAAAGAGACTCTGACGATGTCAAAGTAGGTTTTTAAAAATTGATGGTGTGAAGGCTCAGAGAAACTTCATTTTGATCTGCTCAGTACAGAGACTGGCACCTGAGCCCTTGTCCTGTCCTTAATTAGCCTTATTCTCTGGTTCGCAAACTGGAGACAGGTCATGTGAAGGAGTGAGAGTCATCTCCAAGTTTAGTTGAACCTTTCCTGAGAGCCTACTGATTACCGGGCACTCTGCTATCCCAGAAGACATATGCATCAATTTGTTCATTAACAAAAAAGAAACAGTGACCACAGCTATGTGCCTGGCCCTGGGGATAAAGTCATGACTAAGACAAAGCCCCTTTGGAACAAAGAGTCTAGTGAGGGAGCCCAACTTCAAGAATTTACAGATATGTTCATTATACACTTGCAGACATGGTCCTAATCCTTGAGAATCTGAGAGGCAAATGGAAGAAGTCAACACACACAGGATGAGGGGGACCAGTTGGAAATAGAGGAAGCCAGAAAGCCAAGAGTCTGTGGTCAGGTGCTATTACAAATTCACCTTGGCGTACAATTTGTGCTATTTTGGTTTTAGGACTATCGACTTGCCATCTGATGACATTCTATATACTCTCTCATCACAGATGCGTTTTCAGTCTCCTTGTGTGATTTGAGCATGATCATATAGTCCAGGTCAAGATTCTTACAGTCTGTATACTTTGCTGTTAAGCACTGGGTAGAAATATAGGGAACAAGCAAAGTCTTGGTATGAGGATATGCAGAAAGCCCTAATCCCTCTAGAGACTTTTCCAGGGCTAATAGGTTGCTTCTACTTATTCCAGGATGCTAGAAACTCACAAAAGCAAAGGTAAGATCACCTGGTAAGACCTTTGCGTTCACACACCTCAGGATCAGGGCCACATTTGCACACTTTCCCTTTCCATCCCTCCAGTTGAAGCTATCCTTACCCCTTTACAATGACGTCGCCTACATCCCCTCCCATTCTTTTCTAGGAGGGAGTGGGGACAGATCCGCTGTGAAACAGGCAAGAGAGTTCACTTTTTTGAGGTTTTGTCAAAACTGAGCCCTCTGAGCTGAGCCCTAGACCTTCCACTGCCCTCTCCCACAAGTCTTTGTGCATCAAGTCCACTCAGGCTTCCTTGTGGTCTGACTTCCCCCAGGAGGTCAGTGGGGCAGGAGATCCCAGCACACCAGTCACCAACTTCACCCCTCACTACACACACATACACACACACACACACAAAGTTGGGAGGAGAAAAGAAGCTAAGTTTAAGGCCAAGTCTGCAGTAAATAAATAAATAAATAAATAAATAAATAAATAAATAAATAAATCTACTCACACAATCCTAAAAGCATGTTTTCTCTAATAAGTCAGTAAAAGAGATAGTTTGGTTTCTCTGTTACTCTTTCTCTTATACTCTCTCCCCATGATTTTCTGAGTAAATGCTCAATTTATTAAGTGTGGCACCAGCCGTGTTTTTATTATTTTTAAGCCAAACTTCACGAAAGAACTGCTCACTCATTTTGCTCTATGTGTCACCTAATAAAGGGAGGACCATAAGTGCACGGACAAGTTTCCGGTCAGTGCGCAGAAGGCTGGTCCAGGCTGGCACCCTTAGCATTAGCACACACCTGCAGCCTGCCCAGGTGGGATATGATGGTGAGGACCAAAGATAAGGTTTGGTTCCTTTTCTGTCATTGTGAAACTTGTTCAGTATTTTGCAAGGTGGTGTTCTGAAAAAGAAAGTAGCTCTTTTTAAGTGAGTGATTATGGACTGTTAACAAAACTAACCATAGAGTTTCAATCTAGATCACAAGGGGCTGTGACAGAGATACGCCTGGATGCATCTCTCCTCTAAGGGCTGATGGGCAGTGCCGAAGTATGGATTTGGGACACCGAGGATGAGCATACAAGAAGAAAGAAGTAGCCTATTTAAGGAAAGAAGTGTAAAGCTGGTCTGGTGTAGTGATTCATGGCAATTTGATACAACGCAAAGAATTTCTGAACTTTTATTTATTCACTTAAGACTTCTTTTATTTATTCATTTGGCATTTTTTTTTGATAGCTCTTCTGTGCTAGGGACTATGCTGGCAAATAAAGTGATGAACAGAACATGTCCTGTCCCTCTTAGCTTTCAATATACAAAATATTTTTAATGAAGGCATCTGATGCCTCCTTACAGAGTAAGAAAACATGTCGACTGGCCATCTGCAAAGAGCCATACTGAGCACGGCAGGCAGTGCGGAGCCTGTTTCCCACCAAAACTACAATTACTTGAGCCTTGAGCATTCTGGGTCCCTCTCTGTTTGTACTCATCTTAAGGTAGGTAGGTCCACGCAGGTGCGGTGATTGGTCAAAGAGAGAGACTGGCTGCTGGGTTGATCCCAGTCTTAAATAATCATGCCAGAACTGTCAAAGTGGAAAAGTCCCTGAAATGTATGGATTCACCAGAAGATTGATTATAGGTACTAACTGGCACTAGTGTGGAAGGCTCATGCACTATTGATGACTATCACTATGACCCATACAGTAAAAATTAACAAGGCTTTACAATTTATAACTTCCTTTCTTAACTGTTACCTATAATATTATAACTTCCTTTCTTAACTGTTACCTATAATACCAAAAAGTCGCAAATGCCTGGGGAGTTGATATTGCCATCCATTTTATAAATGAGAAGAATGGAATTTGTTCCAATCAGACCACTTGTAAATGGAAGAGCCAACCCAAGGTCTCCACTGTCCAGCATAGCACGGCATCTTGATTATTAGTAAATTACTTAGAAATGTTCCTATTTACCTCACTTAGGTATCTCCACAGTGCCTGAACAGTGAGACATTTTCACTGGTAGCCTGAGTATCTCTTGAGAAATGTCATGAATGAAAGTGTGGGAGCAATTGCCAAGGTGGAAATTAGGTTTCGATGGTGATGTATGAGATTATCATTTCATTCACTACTGCGAAATGATAAAGCATGAAACAAAGTGACGGGGGAAATAGTGCCAAACCTTGCCATTTGAAAGGCTACCAGAATACTTGCTGATTATAAATGGAGCAGAGTGAGATTCATTTTTCTTTTGAAGGGAAAAATTCTTTTTGAAGGACAAAATGCTGAGACTTTTGATTGAGGGTAAATTGATTTCCCCATAGTTTTAGCTATTTGGTTATATCAATTAAGAGCTGGTGAGGTCCCAAGTTGAACAAACTGTAATTTTCAGAAGCAACAGCCATGGCATTTCTCATCATTCCCAGTGTGGCTCTGTCCTCCCCTTGCTTATGTGGCATCCCTGTGTGTACACCCCCCGACTGTGCTTTAAATACATTCAATCCCTCAAATAAGCCACATACTAGTCCTGCCAGACAGGTTAGGTAACACGGCTGTGGCCACAGAATTAGGAAGTATGGGAGCTGGAATGACCCCAGGGGCCATGTGGCTACAAACCCTTAATGCCAATGGTTTCAAACTTTGTCCTTCAGAGGGACCTTGGGACCCGGAGGGTCTCAGGGAATCAGGGCTTTTCATCACTGCTTCTGGCAGGACATCCTCTGTGTTTACCCATTCTCTATATGAGGGTGTTCCTCAAGTTCAGAGCTTACAACCTTGATAGCACCACTTTGATGCACAGGGAAAATGCAGTTTATTTGATCGATAGCCAATCAGGTCCCCATTTAAAGCCTTATCTGATGGCAAGCAGAGAAGAGAAAAATCAGATGAGTGTCCAGAGGAGTTTATTTTTAGTTCAATCTAAACATTTAACAGTGTTTTTTAATCATAATTTTTAATGTTTGTTTCTTTTTGAGAGAGAGAGAGAGAGAGAGAGAGAGAGAGAGAGAGAGAACTTGAGTGGGGGATGGGTAGAGAGAGAGGAAGACACAGAATCTGAAGCAGGCTCCAGGCTCTGAGCTGTCAGCACAGAGCCTGACGTGGGGCTCAAACTCACAGACTATTAAGATGGTGACCTGGGCTGAAGTCAGACACATAACTGACTGAGTCATCCAGGTACCCCAAAAGTGTTTTTTCAAAGATGCAGTTTCAGAGAACTACTTGCTCTCTCTCTCCATCCCTGGAAGGCTTCTGGGTGCATTGTGTGTGTGTGTGTGTGGAGGGGGCAGTATGTGCCTTCCTGTCGACAGCTGGTGCTATGCTCCTTGATTGCCTGGGTACCCAGCACCCAGCTGTTCGCCAATCCTGAAGAAACCTGGATCTGTTCTTTCCTCTCTAGCATGCTCCTGGCAAAGCTCCCGGACTGCAATGGCCTCCTTCTCATGTAACAACTCTTCTGAGGTCTGGCTGTGATTCTCATTTGTTACTAGTCCACACAGCCAGCTCTGCAGTCTTTATTAATTAAGAGACACCTCATCCCCAGGAAGAGGACCCCCTCTGGTGAAACTGGCTGCTTAAACCAAGTTAGACAATAAGAAGTTCCCTGCTGGTCTCTACAAATCTATTTCAGAAAAGTTGTGAGCAGAATATCCAGTTACACATAAAATAAGAATGATTGTTTTTCCGTACTCGGTGAACCAGTGATTCGACCATGTTCATAATCAATGTGAACCAAAAATTGCAGAATGTTAGTACTAGAAAGTGCCTTGAAGTCCATTCACACCTTTCCTCCCCATTCTACAGGATGAAGATGATGAGGCCCAGAGGTGAAGTGGCTGGCCAGGGTCATGCCCCATTACAACAAAGTCAGAGCCTGACTGAGGCCTCCTGCGTTCAGGCCCAGTCCTGCACGTGACCCTGCTTATCAGTTATAAACCGGTATCAGTGAGAACAGCTAAGCCCTACTGCCAACGCCTGGGCATGAAAACTACAGGCACATTACACTTTCACAACATTAACACATCTGAAAAGATGGCTGCAATTCTTTCGGCGCCTGCCATTTTTCAATGAAATCCCTTGATACCAAAGAGAGGTTTCTCTTTAAGTGCTCTGACCTTAAGTCTCTGATGTTTTTGGAAGGTGTCTGAGAGACTGAGGTTGAGAAGAAAATGTAGGTCTGCAAACCTGCTCAAAAGTATTTTTTTCAGTTCTTAATCTCTATTCACTGTAGCTTGAAGATAATGCCACCTTTGGGGAGCATGACAGAAGATTTTCAGTAGAGAACATAGCCAGTAATGAGAAACATAAAAAAAAAAAATCTTCATGAATACAAATGTTGCCTAAATATTGTATCTTCAATTTTCCACCCAGTGAATTATCCAAAGTAAAATGTAAAAGTGATTATTTTGGGAATGAAATATAATACTTTGGGGGCAGTGGGGCAGGGGCTTTCACAAAGATACAAAATGGTTATTAAAAAATAGAAAAATAATCTAGATTAGAAGTGCCCTATCTCCTGCAGTGCAGACTACTGATCCTGAGTTCCCGTAGGAAGCAGAGCCTGGGGCAAAAGTTTATAAGCTGTGGCCTTATGCAGGAGGGTAACCTGGGGGGGCAAAACAGGTGGTGGAAGCCAGTGGGGTACCATCGGGAACTCTGGGGAAGTTGTTGTGCATGTTTGTTTTATTCTCCAGATGCACACACTTGCCTGGCTTTCAGGACCATGTAATTCTTTGATGACCTGTGTTGCTTCCAAGACCACGAAGTCAGAGACCTCCAATTCCATGCCTCCTACTGGTCAGAATCCACCTCCCCAGGCACAAGGAAACCCCTCATTTCTCCGGAATTGGGTTGCCTGCCTTCCCTGGCAGCCTGTAGGGAATCTCCAGCAGCAGTGACCTATTCCAGTAGTCAAGAGGTCTGAGGGTTCCTCACTGGGGATTGTTATGAGTCCAACTGTGTTCCCTTCGGATGTTGAAGGCCTCACCCCCAGGACCTCAGAACATGACCTTTTTTAGAAATACAGTTGCTGTGGATGTGACTAGTTAAGTGAGATCATACTAGTGTAGGATGGGTCCCTAATCCAATATGACTGATGTCTTCATAAAAAGGGGAGATTTGGACACAGACACACATAAAGGGAAGACAATATGAAAAGACACAGAGAGGACACCATCTACAAGCCAAGAAATGAATGCCTACGGCTACCAGAAATTAGGGAAGAGGCATGGAACAGGTTTTTCCTCACAGCCTTCAGAAGGAACACTGTACTGAGACCTGGATCTTGGACATCTAGTCTCCAGAACTGAGAAACAAGAAATTTCTGCTGTTTAAGCCCCCCAGTTTGTAGTACTTTGCTACTCTGTTGGGAAATTAATACGAGGAACTTCCCATTGCCTACTCCCATCCCCTGGTATGCCTCCCCTAGTCTTCCTCCAATCTGCTTAGTCTTCCCCATTTGAAACTAGACTGTCCTCAAGGGAGCTTCATTTGTACTATACCAAGGCATTGGTCCCCTCCCACAGGCATCTGCACTGAAATTTTATTTGTTATTGTGGAATGTGTTGTCCCCTGTCGGGGAAAGCAAAAAAGCATGGAGGTCAAAAGCATAGATTTGGCAATCAGAAAGAAGACTGTTTATCCCTCACTCACTGTATGATTTGGGGAAAGTTCAAGAACTGGGAACTCCTTGTCTATTAAATGGGGCACTAATGTTCCTCACCCAGCAGGATTAAGTGAGATTGTAAAAGTAAAGCACTTAGCACAATTCCTGACACACATAAGCACCTCAATTAATGAGAGCTAGTAATAGCAGTAGCTATTAGGGGAGTTTCAGGCATTGAGGAGCAAGGATGGGGGAGTATTTTTCAGCTCTCTGAAATTAGACTAGACGGCTGCCTACTCAGTTACATAATTCTGGAGTCACATGTATAGTCATCATCAAGCCAGAAAGCTACATGACCCGTATGTACCTTTCAGAATTCAATATCATATTTTAACATTGAAATGAAAGGGCTTGATAAGCAACAAGATGCAAGTGATACTCAAGTACTAAGTAATGTCTCCTGAATCTTCCAGAAAGCAAGAGGATTTCTGCAAATACAGGTCAAGTACTTAGGGTCAATGACACCCAACACTGAGGTCAGAAGACCTGGCTCTCCTTCTAATCACCCAGGTGCCAGTCAGTGCCAGTCAGTGTCTCAGTCTCTCTGAGCTTCAGGTTTCTTACCTGTAAGGTGTCATGGGGGATGGCGCGGTTATTCACAAGTACTTTGTGCCCCTCTCCGGGAGATGTTCATAATTCCCCTCCCTAATAATACTAAGTGTGTCCCTGTGACTTGCTTTGACCAATAAAAGGTGATTGGACATGATGGCAACATCCTCAGGTCTTTTCCTGATGCTTTTGTCCTGAAAGCATGTGTTCAGATGGAGTTTCTGTTGGCCTGCCCTAAATATCTATGATAAGAAGTTCACTTTGATAGTCTAAGGTGATCTTGGACCATAAGCAAGAAACTAACTTTGCTGTTGTAAGACAGTGAGAATTTGGGCTGTTCATTTCCAGAGCACGACCTAGCTCATGGAGATCTGATGCAGGTGAAAATCAAACATCTGTATCACAGGGCTCTGGTGGACAGCTTTGCAGATTCAAAGCACACTGCAATTACAAGACAATAGTTGAGGGAAGGGGGAAGGAACTTTAATTTCCCTGATCTACTCCCACCAAGGAAACTGTGTGATTAATAACGGAGTGTTATTGATCTGAATAACTGAAGGGGAAAAAAACCACTGCTTGGCCAAACTTCTTTCTTTCAAAGTAAACAGAGGAAAGAAGGAAATATGAAGCAGAATTGTTCACAACTGATTGAAAACAAAGCACGTTGGAAGCTTGTTTAAACCAGGCCGCCCTCCCACTGGCTGCCTTAAGTCTCTACCTTTTGATTTTTGCCTTTTCTGCATGTTTCAAACGTCTACAAGGGCTACTTGAAAATCACACTTCTCTTATATTTGAAAGGAAATCCATCAAATATGCACATGAAGTAATAATATTCTAGGAAAAAAAGAGAATGAAAGAAAGAAGGAAGGAAGGGAGAGGGAAGGAGAAAGGAAGGAGAGAAAGACCAAAGGGAAAAAGAAACAAAAATCAGTTATTTTAGAAGACACTCATTTGTTCCCTGCAAAACTCTGAACATGCATCATTTATTGTCTAAAGAGAGTAACATGGGTCTTTTTATCTATCTGGACCATTCACCATGTGCTCCATTCACCACATGTGATCCTAAAGGAAGCTTTCATTCTGTTGTCCTCAATGAAGAAAGTGTCAGCACGGGACATTAAAGAGGGAAAAAAAGATAAACCTCGAACACAGTTGACCTAGTATTTTGCTTTCGTATTTACATTTGAATAGGTAAATGACCAAAATTCTGGTAATTCGCTTCAACCAGACTAGTGAAATCACACAGAAGACTTCCCCCAGAAGTGTCTAATTTCCTCACTCTCTACCCTGCTTTGTTCCTCCCAGTTTCACTTCAGAGGAACAATATTAACTCATAGATTTTTTTCCCCGGAAAGTCTCCACGAGGACAGAATTGCTTTTTCTCTTTTGAAAAATGCCTCCCATTTGACTTGCACCTTGCTGGGAATAAGATATCATTTGTTTTAAAATAGAGGCAGCCTCAAGTCTCCTTTCCTTCCAATTATTGTTGAGTTATAGGTTGAAATTAAAAGAAAATAAATGATATTAATGTTAACCAGGGAGGCTGCTATTATAGGGACACTGAGTAGGAGAGGCCCAGGGCGGAAAAGCTGAAGGAATCACAGTTCAGAGATGGGCTGCTTTAGGACACCAGCCAGTCCCCGCCAGTGCACTTGGAAATGTGCTGCTTCCGGAATGAATACGCAAGGACTTCCAGGAGCTGTGGGACTTGATGGAGTTCAGGGGCCACTCTCATTTGTATTAAATTACTTCCTTTGAGGGGTTGCCCTCTGGACCCAGACGTGAAAGATGTCTCCTCCTTACTGAAGTCAGAATGCAAAACAGAGAGCTTTATCACATCTGATAAAGGACTGGTACCGAAAACATACAAAGAACTCAAACAAAAACAAAACCAAAAAACATGAACAACCCACTTAAAAACTGAACAAACGATCTGAACAGACACCTCACCCAAAAAGATACACCAGTGACAAATAAGCATACGGAAAGATATTCCACATCACATGTTCTCAAGGAAACGCAAATTAAAACAACAAGAAAATACCACTACACACCAATTAGAATGGCCAGATCCAAGACACGGACGCCACCAAATGCTGGCGAGGATGTGGAACAACAGGACTCTCATTCATTGCTCGTAGGAACGGTACAGCCACTGTGGAAGACAGTTTGACAGTTTCTTACAAAATTAAGCACACTCTTGCTACGTGATTCAGCAACTGTGCTGCTTGGTATTTTTTTACCCAAAGGAGTTGTGCAAAAATCTACACGCTGATGTTCACAGTAGTTTTTTCATACTGCCAAAACTTATAAGCTAACTAATATGCCCTTCAATAGGTGGAGGGATCAAGTGTGCTACATTCATATAGTGGAATATAGCTGAGAGCCAAAAAGAAATGAGCTATCAGGTCACGAGAAAAACATGAAGGAAATGTAAACACATATGACAAGTGAAAAAGGCCAATATGACAAGGATATCTACTGTACAGTTCCAACTATATAACATTCTGGAAAAGGCAAAATTACGGAGACAGTAAGTTGGTTAGTGGCTGTAAGGGATTAGGGAGGAGGGAGAATAAATAGGCAGCACGCAGAGAGACTCTGAGGCAGCGAAACCATTCTGTATGACACTATAATGGCAGATACACATCATTAATCATTCGTCAAAACACATGAATGTACAACATTAAGAGTGAATCACAGTGTGAATGGGGGACTATGGGTGATGATGATGTGTCGGTGTAGGCTGGCGGGCTGTAACAAATGTAACACCCCAGTGGGGGACGTTGATAATGGGGAGGCTGTGCATGTGTGGGGGCAGAGGCCATGTGCACACCTTCTGTACTCTCAGCTCAGTTTTGCAATGAGTATAGAAATGCTCTCAGAAATAAAGTCCATTTAAAAACAAGAGCGGTCTTGGATTATGAGTTGCCTTTCAGCAATCTTTGCATAAAAGAACTAGATTTCCCAACTTTCAAATATTCTTTCCCATATTTCCATAAGCCTTTGGAACATACTAAAAGCTCCACCCTCACAAATTCTTCCTTTACTTTTTAAAGAAATATTTAAGTGTCTATTAGGACGGATCATTACGTGATACTCCAGTAATACAGTGTTTCACTACAACACTTTTTCTTTGTAAGATCTAAAATCTGTATTTCTCTTAAAATATATGGCCTTCTTACACTTGTCAGTGCCTTTTCTTTATTATATAAAATATTAATTATAATATAGAATATATATTATACAACATATATTTTATTATATAATATATACTTATTATATAAATAATAATGCGTCTTATAGTCAGTATCTTAGATTTCACACAACATGGTAAAATGGTAAACACACACACAAACGTACAGCTTCAGCCTGGTAATGGAGACAGATTTAAATAACCATGCAAATAAAGTTACAGTAATAACTGTGCTCTGAAAGGATGGCACATGGTGCTGTACCGGATACTGGGGACCAGGAAAGCCATCCCAGAGGAAGTGGGAGTGGCCTGAGGACTCAGAACTGCAGAAATAGAGTTAGCGACATAACGGCAAAAAGGATGAGTAGCCAGGTGGAGGTGACCACAGATACAAAGGTCCGAGAGCGGAAGAGAATCTGGGGCATGGAAAGGGCAGCATGAAAAGAGGGCAAATGACAAGGGAGGATGTGATGTGCAGCGAGCCTGAGAAGGTAGGAAGGCTCCTTTAGCGCACCAAGTGAAATGTCAGATCAACAGTGTAGTCTATGGGTCAGAAACTCAAGGGGGATTTCTGGGATGGAGAGAAAATATTGAGTCATCTGAATCAAGGTCATCATGAAAGCCTTAGGTGAGGATAATATAACCAAGAGACATAGTTCTTGGGCTGCCCTTAAGAATATTCTGGGAGGCTTTTAAAAATCCCAGTGGACAGACTGTCCACACAACTAGTTAAATAAAAACCTCTGGGAGATCCCAGAATCATTTTTAAGGCTACCCATGTGATTCCCCAGATGCACCACTGGCCTGGAGGAAAAACATGAGCAGAAAATGAGAGCCAGAAAGAAGAGCTGAGAATTCTGGTATTTGTGGCCTGGTGGAGGAGGAGGAGGAGGAAGTTGCAAAGGAGACAGAATGAATGGCCAGGAGATCTGTGGAAAATCAGAAGATTGTAGAGTCACAAAAGTCAAGAGGAAAAGGAAGGAGTTATGAGCAGTGCTGAATGAGTCTGAGTTAAATAGGTAAGGCCTGAAAGCATCCTTTGGGGCCAATCACAGCTTCATCAATGACAACCTTCAGGGAGCTGGTAAAGGTGTGATGGAGTCAGAAGCCAGATGATGCTGAGGACAGAGGTGGAGGTGAGGTACCGAGGATGCTTTTAGAAATCTGGCTGCAAGCTGGACATATTTTGAGGAGATCAGGGGGTAAAGTTTTATTCTGTTGTAAATAACTATCTGAGCATGTTTGAAAAACAAGAGAGAACAACAGCTCTGATCTGCAAGTTACAGTAGCATGCATGACCTGAGAAGCAGGGAAATGTAAACCCAGACACAGGGGAAGGGGCCAGAATTTGATATGAAGAGGGGACAGCCCCTGTATTGTAACAGGAGGGAGTGGAGATCATATAGGAGGCAGATAAATACATTTTCACATGCAGGAATAGGAAGACAGGAGTTCTTGTGCAAGTTTCATCTTGTATACGAAAGCAATTCAAAAATTCCTTATTAACTATGTCCCTAGTTTGGCTTCAGAAGTTATGTTTCTCATAAGGACAGTCTTATCCTTGGGCTGCTGTCCATGTAGCCCATGGTATTTCCTACAATAGTCCCTGCTCATATAACTACCACAGATTCATTAAATCATGTAAGCAGGAATGATTCCTTAGATGACTAGTTAGGGATTGCACACTTGAAGTTAAAACACATACACTTATCCAACAAACGGTTGTGCGGTGCTCACCTGGTGCCAAATAGTGCATTGACTAGTGAGGATAGAAAACAGAAAAGCAAACAAGATGGAGCATTTGAAACTCCCTCTCACCATGCCCTCATCCCAAGAGGCTCATCATCTAGACAGAAGGCTAACGACTAGCAAGTCACTTACAGTGATTAAAGAGTCAAATCACTGCACACATATTCTAAACCTTCAGCTTTTCTCGTGTTGTTTCAAAGGCACTATTGCACAACAATAGGCTTCATACATGGCAGCTCTTTCAGACACAGCAGCTTTTGAAAACAAGATACTTCTCAGGGAAGTGTTAACCTAAGCACTGAAAGCCTTTATTATCAATGTCTGTTGAAAAGGAGGACAGGAGTTTTATGTTCCTCTGGAAAATCAGACAAAAATTACTTATTCGTACAATGTCCTGGTTGGGATGATCCTTATAGGTCATCTTCTCCAGTCTCCCATCTAAAGGTTGAGTCTACTCTGGCTTGAGAGGATGGCTAGAGGCTGATTACAGAAGACTGGGGCTGGAGGGCTATGGACAGGGGCTGGGGCCAAGGAGGGGCCTCGAGGGGGAATGTTAGACAGGGAGAGCACACTCTTAGCGCACAGACCGCCCCTCCTCCCACACTCACGCAAGCAGGGCTTTCTTTCATTCTTTTTTCTTCTTCAGCCCAACTGGGATTGGAGTCAAGAGAAAATGATTATTCATTTTTACAATACAAAAAGATAAATATGTTTTCCTGTATTGTGCTTATGGTGCTTTCCATATAAGCACTTAATAACTTGAATAAATATTATTAATTTATTACTACTACTACTACTAATGTTAATAACATGAATAAAACAACAACTCAGATAACCTTCTCTGCCAATTGCAAATAAACTCCTAGAATATAAATGAACTACTTCATGCCCTCTTCCCAAAGAGATCATGACTGTTTACAAAATGAGCTTGGTCCTCTGTGCCATGAATTTTGCTAGAAGAATCAAAGATAAATATGATGAAGCCTGCCATCAGAAGTTCATGGTCTATTAAAGTTACAGAGATGAAATATATCAAACCCAGTGATAAATGCTGCCCTAGATATATGGGGTAATGATGGGTGAGTGGGCATAGCCTGGTTGGTAAGGGTAACCACAGGGCCCAGAATGGCCACAGGAGCACAGGGCAAATGTCAAGACCAGGAAGAAATGCAAACATTAGTTGAGTCGGAGGCCACAGGTTGGTAAGCCAGAGAAGTGAGTCTATACCAGTGATGGGAGGTATAGAAGAAGGAGGGACTATGGTAGATGCCAGGAACTAAATAAAGCACAGGCCCAAAACTCAAACCCTCAAGGCACTAAGACTTGGGTACAGTTCAATGAGCTGCAGGAAAATATGTGGGTCCATACTGGAAGCAGGGGTTTTGCCCAGTCTTCCTGACCCTTCCCAAAGTTTGGTATGGCAGAATTGGCTCCATTGAAAACAGTGGGATAGAAAGATGGGAAAAGAGTATTCAGAACTAGAAGAAACTAAGGGATTCAGAGAAAAGATCTGACGGTCCTCTATGAAGAAGCTGTGTTAGAACTACAGAAGGCCCAGGGCCATGCTGTCTTAGGAGGACGGCAGTAGGTGTGGCTATCACCGCAAAAGCCTGAGACACCAGGCCGTGAGCACTCTGTGTGGAGAGATGTTTCACCAGCCTACAACTCTGTATGTAAGACTCGGTTGTAGACTAATTATGTACTCACCACACACTATTGGCCGTTAATATTCCCAGTTACTGATATAAAGTTACACCAGCCTACAACCTTGAGACTAATAAATAGATGGAAGGAAAATTCATTTGACATATAATTCTTAATGGGATAAAAGAAAGATATGCTCTGCTTCCCCCTTCTTTTTTATTTTTTTAATTATTTAAAGTGTTTTAGTTGTTGTTGAGAGAGAGAGAGCACACGCACACAAGAGAGAGACAATGAGTGGGGGAGAGTCAGAGAGAGAGGGGGAGAGAATCCGAAGAGGACTCTATGCTGACAGTAGAGATTGAGGGGCTTGAATTCATGAACCATGAGATCATGACCTGAGTTGAAGGTGGACACTTAACCAACTGAGCCATCCAGGTGCTCCTCCCCCTTCTTTCTAATGTGTCCTTTAAGAACTTGATTTGGGGGAAGGAGGAAGAGCTAGATGCCTGTATCAATGCAGCAAGAAACAGAAAGTTAAGAGTTCTCTTAGATGCCAATGACATGGCTTTATCATTATGAACTACCAGTGGTTTTCATAGACATGTGACCCTAATTTTTATTATCACCATTAAGAGAGGCTTTGCCTTGAGGCTCCTGGGTGGCTCACTTGGTTGAGCATCTGATTTCGGCTCAGGTCATGATCTAGTGGATCATGAGTTCAAGCCCCGTGTTGGGCTCTGTGCTGACAGATTAGAACCTAGAGCCTGCTTCAGACTCTGTGTCTTGCACTCTCTCTTTGCCCTTCCCTACTGGCATTCTCTCTCTTTCTCTGTCTCTCTCAAAAATAAGTATTAAAAATTTTTTTTAAAGAGAGGCTTTGGCTTTACTGTGCTAAAACTGAAGTTATTTTAGGAAGATGCCTAACAGAGCCAATAATCCCAGAGCCGTTAGCTGCACTGATGTATCTAGATGGACAGTTCACATCTATTTTGTCTTGAAAAGTTTCCCAAGGAGCTAAATTTACCAACCCAGACCTTGAATGGGTGCTTTTGTCTAGGCTCAAATAACCATAGCCATGCCTTATGGCAAAGAACTATAGAGTCTTAACTTTCCATTTTTCTATGAATTGCAGCAGACTCAAAATTACTTTCCAAGTGAAATCTTGGCCCTGACTGTAGGGACTTTCTAGCGCTCTTCAGTCAAAACTGGAAATGACCTTCCATTCAGACCTTCCATTTGATTGTTCATTATGATGTTTCCGTTCCCAGGGGAGGGAGCAGACTTCTCTCACGCCTGGCAGTTGAGAACGGGCCCATCCCAGTGACCTGTTAAGGGAACCCATCTTGAACTCACTGTCAGAAAACCTTTGAAACCTCAGTAAAAGAGGTAATTCCTAAAGAGAATTAATCTGGCAACCCAGATTTCCACTAGGTTCTGTGGAATTTAATCTTAGTTTAAACCAAACAAGGCAGCAGAGTAAACTTTGGTGTGGTTCCAGGAGAACCAGTGTAGGAAGAAGTCCTGAAGAAGCACATGCTCTGTTTAATATGAAGGTGATATTGATGAGCATTTGATATTCATTACAGCACCCAGCATCTTATGTAGGGAAATCCACTGAAGATTTCTCTCCTTGGGAATCAGGTTATGTGAGCATGCATGGGCATGTGTGCATGTGCAAGCCACTCAGAACAATTTAATTGGGGAGAATAATTTCTGAAAAGTGCCTAAAATAACACAGTTTTGCAAATGAACAATCTTGTGAAGCCCCATCCAAGCCAAGCACCCCTCTCCCGCTTCCTCCCTCCTTAATACTCTCTCTGCCCCTGGAAGGTAACCAGTACCTTAACTCTTATTGTAATCACGTTTTTGCTTTCCTTTATAGTTCTGAGCCTAGATATACTTCCTCGGCAATGCAGTTTCTAAACACACACACCATTTTATATAGATTGTATATATAGAGATATTATGTATGATTCATTCATGTTCCTGAGTGTACCTGTAGCTTGTTCATTTTCATGGTTATATTATATTGCCATGTGTCAAAATACCACAATTTTTTCACCCATCCTTCTTTTGATAGATATGTACATAATTCCCTTTTCAAAGTTACTGAGTTACTGAGAACAGTGATGCTCTTGACAGTCTTATACACAAAATCATTTCTTTGGATATATACTTGAGAAAATAGTTTATGGTTTCTGTATTAAAATAAATAAACATTCTATATATACATTATGTGTGTATATATACTTTTGTATACAAAAATTTCAGGATATATACATATATTTCTAGAGGACTAGTATTCAGAGTATTTGGCATAACCTGCTGTGCTTCTCTTACTCGATGCATTGGTTTTACCACATTGGTTCTATCACTCTTGCAAACAGTCATGCTTCCTTCTTTGAATTGGTCACTAGAGAACTAAAAGCTACACTTACTGTCAACTATAGAGGGAGGTTTTGAAGATGGGGACTGTCTCTGGGACTGCTGTGGGAAGAAGGTAGGAAAAAGGGGGCATCCATCCTACCCTTGTTCACCCAAGCAGAGTAGTTTTTACTATTAGAAAATGTTATGGACATGCAAACAAGTACAGAGGGGATTACACAATTGTTTCCATCCATTGTATATGCTGGTTTTCCAAACACATTTTTATTTTAAGAAAAACTTCCGGAGACTTAAAAAAAAAAAAAGGCAGGGGGAACCTCTGATCTCTGATCTGGGGAACCTCTGATCTCTGATCTAATTCACATAGGGGGAGAAGCACAGGGCTGAGATCAGAAGGCCTGACCTGGTTGATCTGGGCTTGGGGTAAGTCACTTCGCCTCTCTGACCCTGCTTAGTCCTTCGTGTAGTGAGGTTCAGATGATTAGATGATGTGGTCATTGAAAGAAATTCAATGAGGAGTCTTTCGTAAAATACTGAAGAGAGTTGACGAAAGCATAAAGGCAGCTATCAGACGTACCGTCACCTAGACTCTCAGGTCTGCACCAATATAGATGCAGAGAGATTAATCTATGCACCTTGTTTAGGAATCCTGACATTAATATTTGACCAAGATATTTCCTCTAATTATTTTGAAACCTTTTGGTCTATGGCATGGGTAAATTTTTTTCTGTTTAAATCCAGATGGTTCAGGTTAACTTTAATATAATACTTAAGTACTTGGATTTGAAGCCAAATAAACTGAATTCAAGTTCAACCCCTCAAAGGCTTAGGTGCTCCATTTATGAGACAAGCTAATAGTCATACCTACCACATTGTGCAGTTATAAAGATTAAAGGCAAAATCCTCAATACCCAATAAGTACTAGCTGACATCAGATTATTCTAATTCATAGTCTACTCTTCTCCGCTGATTCCATCATCATCTTGGACATTAATATCTATGTGGACACCCAAAACTGTAACTGCCTATGTTTTTAATCTCTTCCTTTATTGACATCCATCTCCTCTCCACTTCAGGTACACGACTACTCCCCAGACTTTGTTATCAGCTGGAACCCTGTCACCTCCCAAACATCCTGAGAATCATAATTTTCCCTCCATGTTTTAACACCAGCTATATTAGGGCACACTGGCTGCTGTGGCAGATAAAACACAAAAATGTCAGCATATTACTACAATATATGTTAATTTCTTACCTCTTAAAGTCCCTAGTGGGTGCCCCTGATTAGTAGGTAGCTCTCATCTGAGCAGCAATTCAAGGATGCAGGCTTCTTTCATCTATGCCCCTACCATCTTTGCCGTGTGGCTTCCAGAGCTGATAAAGAGAGGAAAGGCCATGGTCAATCACACATGAAAGTTTTTATGAATCAGGCCTAGAACTGGCACCCAACAGTCCACTGGCCAGGACTCAGACACATGTCCACAAGAAAGGGGAAAATAATCTGTGGTCTACACGGAAAAATAAACAGGCTTGATAAATAGCTAGTCAGTCTCTGCCGTTCCCTTATCCCACCAATTGCTGATCAGCCTCGTCAAGATGTGGAATCCTTTAATCCTGCTTCCTCCTGACAGCTCTCTGCCCAGTCTTCCTTGCCTTGTCCAGCCTACTCCCCATGGCCGGACACCTGAACCTTTTCCATGTCAATAACTCCTTTACCCCCTTGTCATTCTCTCACAGATATTCACAAAAGTACCAACCACAGACCAATGTAACCACTCTCATTCTCAGCTCCTGTAACTAGGTTACCGGCTGCTCCTAGAAAAACACACACACACAAACACACAAGACCAAAAGGATTGGAGCCACTAACATTCATATTTCCCAACATCAACCAGGCTCCCTGTGTTGCTACATTATTTCTAATAATTCTAATATTCCATGTACTCCTAGTCATCTCTTGTCCCACGGTCTTTTCCCACGGTGACTACAGCAGTCTGTAATCTCTCAAAGCTGATTGCTATCTATCTTCCCACTGAAGGTGCAGCATATAACCACTTCAAACATCACAGGGAAGATAGAAGCCAGCATCCAGGGCCCACAGAGATCAGTCACTACATTGCTTTCTTTAAAGGGTGCAGAGTGCTCCCTTAAGCAACGTATTCCTAAAGCGTTGGTGCAGGGAGTGTCTTGGGGGGACCCTATCAGGGGACATGCAGTTAAAGGTGTTGATTTGTGAACCTTACTGGACAAATCCATCTTAATACTGTCATCTCCCTAAGTCTTTGAATTCCTTCTTCTCCATTATACTAATGAAGTTCTGGAAACTTATTTTCATTTAGCATGGCCCACTCCTGTATCTAGGTTTTATACAATTAAGGAAATAGGCAGAATATACTGAACCAACACATTGAATTCTGGATCTCTGGGTGGTTCGTGCATATTAGCCAATTCAGTTGTGTTTAGAATTATTTTCCTCTTTTCTTGATCTTATTATGTTCAGAACTCTCTCTTCTGACCCTTTGCTAGATTTTGCTGAAATAATTAGCAAATTCTTATAATTCCATTTGGTGTGAAAATAATCTCCTGGGCTTAATTTTGTAATTGGGGGTGATACGCTCTGGGATAGGACTCTAAAGAAGCTGGCAGGGTTTGGGGACAAGGATACAAATGAGAAAGAGGGTAGCTGTCTCCTTAGTCATTGCAAAGCTTTTAGTAGGAAAAACACCTCCAACAGATTGGGAAAAGGGCTGTTCTGCAGGGCAAGGAAGGGTCAGGGGAAATTGAGGGCTTAGAGGACTCTGCAGTATCTGTGATGGATTGATATGTCAACTGCACTGGACCATAGGATGCCCAAGAATCTGGTCAGGTATTATTCCAGAGTGTGGGGGTGTTTCTGGATATTAAAACTGAAATCAGTAGACCAAGTGAAGCAGATTGCCCTCCGCAGTGTGGGTGAGTTCATCAGATCCACTGAAGGCATGAATTGAACAAAAAGGCTTTTTTTTTTTCCCCATAAGAGGTAAGGGAGAATTCACTCTCTCTACCTGCCTTTGAGTTAGGACATTGGTCTTCTCCTTCCTCAGCTGGGCTAGAACTCACACCGTTGGCTTTCCCAGGCCTCCAAGTTGCTGACTGCCGATCTCAGGACTTCTCAGCCTCCATAATCATGTGAGCCAATTCCTTACAATTAAGTCTTTTCCCTCTCTCTCTCTCTCTCTCTCTCTCTCTGTCCCTCTCTGTCCTTCTCTTTCTCTCTCTTTCTATATATACAGAGATACACCCTCTCAGCCCAGACTAACATCATCCCGCTCTTCCCATAGCTATCTATTTTTGCTGAGGGCTCACCTCTTTCTAACACATGCCCTCACTTTCACACAGGACACTCAGTAAAGTAGTGATATAGATCATTCTGTAATTCAGCAATCTGAAGGAGCAAACATGGTGTTTGGTTTTAGTTTTTCAACCTTACATAATGAGATAATTTCCGATTTTCAGCCTGTGCCTGAATCAGAAATTTGAACTTAACATTCTCCCTGTTACAGATGTCCAGCTCAAACTGAAGCAATCATCCAGTCTATAGAACATGATTTTTTCAAACTTTCTACAAAACTGTAGAGCAGCTGTCACTTGGTCCCCCCAAACCTCGTCTTCACAGGGCACTCCATTTCCGGTGACCATGGCTGATAATTCACTCATAATTAACTCCATGCTGTGATCTACTCAAGGCCCACCTCCTAACATACCTGGTACACTGCCTTTGGCCAGGTAACCAACTGATCCCACATTCCCCCATTTCCCTGTTGTATGCCAATTTCTGTAGAAATCCAATTCCTTTGGCTGCAAATAAAAGGGAACCCTCACTTGCCTAACTTGAGAAATCAGAAATCCCAAGGTAGTGTGGCTTCAGGGTTCGTTATTTCAAGGGGCTTGAATACAACCCGGGGGACCACGTTCTTTTCAGCCTTCCACTCTGCCATCCTCAGCACATCAGCTTTGCCCTTGGGGCAGCTCTCTTGCTGGTCACAAGATGGCTGTTGTAGGTCAAGGAAGCACACGCAGACATCACGAAGTCCAACAAAAGAACAAGAGAAACCTTTCCCAGAAGTACCCCTGCCCCATATCTTATTGGCAAGGATTGGGCAATAATCTGTGCATAAAATGATCACTGACAGCAAGAATGGAATACCATAACTACTCAGGAGTTATCTTTGAGCTAGAGATAGGACTGTCTTCACCAGGCATCTGGCTATACAGAGGAGGCAGAGATATGAGAAAATACCGGGGCTCTGCTGGCAAAGAAGAAACAGAGAGTTCAAGCTGATTAGGTAACCAATAGTATCTGCATCAAGGATGATGACGATGGTCAAAGGATAAAAAATGGTCAACACCTGAGTTTTTATTCTTGCCATGCAGTGTCCTGCCTGATGACAGATGAGACTGATTCAGGAATGTGGCCAACCCTGGGGTAGAAAGATGGATCAGAGAGGACAAGGGAATCATCATTTCCACAACAGACAACACCTCCATATCCAGAGTGAGCAGAGAAAGATAATTTCCCTGTGAAGGACGGCTAGGTCTCAGTGGTGCCCTTGAGAAAGCTCTCAAGCAAGCCAAACCCCAGTGGTCCAGACCCAAGAGATTAAGGCTGATTACCCCTACCTTGGAGCCTCCTACTCCTGCTTACAAGACTATTTCTAATCTTATAGCTCATCCAAAGGAAATAGTATCCCCATATTAAACCATTAAAAAAACACAAAAAAACAAAAACCCACGAATATACATAGCAGAGAACTCTTAGGCTGTGGGACAGAGCCCAGTCAGGAGCCCAAGAGAAATTTCTTGGCTTCTTCTGCACCCTTAGTTGATTCCCAGAAGGCATCAGTTACCATCCAGAAAAGAACGAGTCATCATACTTTCAATGTAAATGAGGACAAGAAAAGATGGGAAATGACTGGAAAAAATGAGGACCTGTTCCTCTTTGAAAACATCCTTTACCTTTCTCCTCGATCTCTTGAGATTTTTTACTGCTAGCATGCCTTTGAGGCTCACCTGTATACACCTGGGGGCCAGGGAGAAGGGTATGAAGCGGAGGTGGACGTCTAACAAATAGAATGACCGGCCCCTGGGGACAGACCACAGGTGCCCACATGTTTGTGGAGCCTGGGGAACAGCTCACATCTTCATGCAGAAGCTACGCTGAATCCTGTGTTCTGTGTGGCTGGCAGGGTGGCAAGGACGACGCGCCCATGCAGCCTCCCCTCCTCCAAGCACAGTGAGGTGGGGCCGAGTCTGCTGCGCTCTGGGCCGAGCCCAGATGCTCACACCGGGCGCTGCAGGGAACAACAGGTCAGTCTCTGGAAGCCGCTCCCCGCCCTCCCCCACAGCCCTTGCAGCCCCCATCAGACAGAGAGCATTTGCCATTTTGTCCCACGTTCTTGTGACCTCACCAGTTACCCTCTCCACCTCCGCCCCCAGCCCTCATTCACACTCCCGTGCAGAGACTCTTGACGTCCTAACCTCTCTGGAGTGCTCAGGGTAGCTGTTCTGTGTCCACCACCTGATTCTGGTTTTCCATCCTTGCGACGGTGCTGGGAGGTGGCGCGGGCGTGTGTGTGCAATGATTCCAGCTGTGCGGGTGGGAAGGTGCTCTCTGTTCTCCCAGATCACACACCAAGTCTCCTTGTCCTCCCGGCACGCGAGGGCACCGCAGGATTTATGGTACTGGGCCAGAGTGACAGTCCCCAAATACTAGGTCTGCAACTAGAAAAGGTTTTGGAGATGGCTGGCTCTATTTTTAGTAACGAAGAGTCGGAGGCACGGAGGAAGATGTCAGCAGGTTGGGCGAACCAGGGGCTCTGGTGGCCCCACCAGTGCTCTTTGATTGTTCCCCTCACACTGCCTCCCCTTGGGAGCCCTTTTATTTCAGAGTTCATTCTCTTTTATCAGGGGGAAATAATTAAGTATATGAGTAGTAACTCCTGATTTTGAAGCCCTTCGATTTAAAGCCATGGGGAGGAAATAATTAAATTGAATCCAAGTCACAGCATTTAAAACGCTGATATACACCAGGGCTCCCCTCCCCTTGTTTCCAGTGTGTTTATGAACAGAATTAATCATCTACGCTTTCACCTTAGCAACCCACTGAGCTGCAGTTGGAATGAAACATCTTGTGCAGCAAGAATCCACTCAAATATTCAAATAGAGGCTAACAGACTAAAAAAATACTCCATCTAAATGCATAGAATATTTCCTGCATGAAGAAAGAGCGCAGTTCCCACCATCCTGTAAGTTCTTGAGGGGAGGGGGATGCGCTCGGCCTGGCCACGCAGGCAGGAGAATCTAAGTGCATCTGGAGAAGCTGAAGTAGAGTGTATGAAAATGAGCTGGATGCATACTTGGGGTTTTAAAAAGGTTTGTGAGAGGTCGGTGTTTACTGGCCAAATTGAGCGTTTTGACCTTGTTTTCTATTTTAAAATGTCTGAGCCTCTCCCTTCTGTTGATACAGGCATCTGCTGTTGCCTTGGAGAATAAGCATGTTGCTTTGGGACATGTGACCTAGCAGGAAGGAAATGGGGCTGACGAGGTGATTTCGCTGGGGATGGGGGGGGCGGGTGGGTTCAGCTCACAGGAAACCTACTCTTCGGACACCTTCTCTCCTTCTCCAGCATGACTTCTTTGATTGACAGTCACAGGAGCTCCAACAAGCTTCAGAATCTACCTATAGACTGCAAACGGCCACAGATGGGTGGAGGCGAAGGGAATGGAAAGAAAGCTTTTTATACATGATGTCATTGAATTCGTCCACCAGTCCTGGGGAGTGGGCGGTCTCCATTTTACAAACGAGGAAACTGTGACTTAAGAAAATTAAGTGGTTTGCAGCAGGTCCAAAGAATAAATAAAGGGGCAGAACACAGTTCAAATTCCAGAGCTCTTCCCACCATATGACACTAGCTAATATCCTCATTTACTTTGCTTTTAATGTTTGTTTGTTTGTTTGTTTGTTTGTTTATTTAGAGAGAGCACTAGCAGGAGAGGGGCAGAGAGAGAGGAAGATAGAGAATCCCAAGCAGACCCCACACTCAGTGTAGAGCCCTACTCGGGGCATGAACTCGTGACCCTGGGATCATGACTTGAGCTGAAATCAAGAGTAGGTCGTTTAACCCACTGAGCCACCCAGGCATCCCAGTTCTCATTTACTTTGTAAGTATGAGGACTTGTCCTTTTCTGGAAGGTGACTGGTGCCTTCTGGAAATCAACTGATGTTGTGAGAGAAGTCAAGAGATCCAGTGGGCATGTAATTGGGCTCTGTCCCACAGCCTAAGATCTCAGCCAAACCTGGTGGCCACTCTGCCCAAGGGCACATCATGCAGTAGAAGACAGGGCAAGGGCATGGCTCTCACACTCAGCACTGCAAGCATGCTCCCTGGGTCTGAGAACCAACTCTAAGCACCGACCCTCAGCATTAATGCCCGGATTATTTCTCTTCCTGTTCTGCAAACGCTTTCCTTGCATCCCCTCCTCTGCGTCCAAGTGGCCCCACCTGTGGCTGAGAAGACCGTGCCTCTGGCTTTCTGCATAGGACATCTCCCTTCCCTGGCTCATGCTCAGTGGCTGTACCCCCTTCTTGGGAAGTATTACCCCTGTTGTCTTAGCCCTCAGGGCTGGCCCTCTTCTCAGAACGATGCTAGATGTCTTCCCTGTGCCGCCATAACACACCCACCCACCTTGCCAGTGGCTAAGCAAGATGAAGAAACAGATTCACATCATGACGTGCCTTTACTTACCACCTTACAACTGCGACTCCTGTCCACGTCTACAGCCTCATCCCCTGCTGGGCTCCAAACACTCTGGCCTTCTTCCTCGTCCCTCGAGTACACCAAGCGTGCTCCTGTGTTGGACACTTTGTACTGTGTTCCCTCAGCCTAGATCCTTCTGCCACCTCCCCTCACAATCTTCTCAAAGCCAGAATACTTGTTGTCATTCATGTCTGAGCTCAAATTCCTCCTCCAGGCAGAACTTCCTGAACACACTAAGTAGTTCCCATACCCAAATGCCCACTCTTACTCCTTAACATAAGAACCTGCCACCACCTGACATCACCTTGCTCACTGATTTGGTTGTTTGCTTATCACCCACATGCCCCACTGGATGTGTGCTTGGGGATCACAGAGCTCGTTATTTCCCGCTGGTCCTTCCAAACCCAGAATAGTGTCTGACTCCAGAATTATTTGCTCAATGAATGTGAAAGAAAGAAGGAACCAAGGAGTATAGACGAAGAAAAAGTGGAAGCCTGTGGTTTAGTGCTATTAGGTGGTGCTCTATAATCTTCAATGTCCTTTTATGTGCATTATCTTGTTTAATTCCCCTAAGAGCAATTCTCATCTAGGTAAAATAATCCCCATCTACAGACAGAAATGCCCATCTATAATACTGAGTACTCTTCAAGCACTGTGTTCTTAAATGGGATTGAATGACAAGTGAAAAGAGATAGAGAGAGAGTATTAACATGATTAGTTGCAAAGGCAAGAGCTGCACTCAAACCGTCTGACTCCAGAGCCCATGCTCTTAACCTGCACACAAAAGCCACCGACTCAGAGGAGTTAAGCATCTTATACATGATAAAGGACTCAGAGATTTTGAATCTTTGAGTATCAGATTCCTGACCTTTGCTGCCCTTGCTTTTCCTTCCATACCACACCAAGTACCTAGTTTAAGAACTGGAGGGCAGCAGCAGAAGGGCAGTCTGGGAAGGGAGAGGCCAGGATATAACTTCCCCCATCTCACCATGGACTGAATGTCTTCCCTTTGCTCATCTAAATCCATTCTCAACCCTGCTGCATCCTGGGAGACTGGTCTGCAAGGATGACCCCAAAGAATGCCCTTGCCCTCTTGCTTCCTGCTGAGTTCAGTCATCAGAGAACATTGGGAACAAAGTGCAAACTTGGGGGGAGGGGGAGGAGAAGGGAAGTTGTCTAATCCCTCCCTCTTGGGGAGGGCAACAGTCACATCTCCTGTAGGGCAGCCCTCTCCTCAAGGCTCCCAGTTCTTCAGTCTGGGGGTAATAAGAGCACCCCTCTGTGACTAACCCCGGGCTGCTGCACTTTCTGCTATCTCTGGTGGTTTCCCCACACCCTCCCCTGCCCTTAAAAGCTGTGCCTGTACTCAAGTCTTCTCAAGTGACCCCTATGAATGCCTTCTATCTGCATCCCATTAGAACTTGACTTTGCACTCAAAGTCTCCCAGTGAGAGACTTTACCTGGTGAGTCTTCTGTTCTATGGACCCAGAGTGATTGAATAGCCTGTACATGCTCCCTACAATAGACTGTTCTAGTTGGTGAAAAGACAAGTTCTTCACTTATGTTTCTTTGTTTTCTAGAGGGAATAAGCCCTTGAGAATTTCCTTTCTGACCCAGGTGACTTCTCCACTAGGAGACCAGTCCTTCATTGTGGGAAACTGCACCAGAAGAGCTGCCAGAAGAAGAGATACGTGCCTCGACCTGCAAGATCAGCAGCCTGCAGAGCAGAGCTGTGTTCTCTGCAGAGCTGCGTTATCACTCCCAGCTCAGCAGAACTGCGTCATTACTCCCAGCTCAGGGCCTGTAGGCTGGGCCTTCTTATCAGTTTCCCAGGCGCTGTGCTGTGCTGAAACTGCAGTTTTAGTTTCTCCCTTATCCTTGCCCTTGTTTCTTAGCAACTGACTTATGTCAGCTGCCCGTCTTCTGCCTTTAAAAGATGTGTGTGTTCTCTCAATAAACGAGGCTTGATCAGAGACTTGTCTTGCCTCCATTCTCTGTGTCCCCTGCCCCCCAATTTTCACTCCCTCCCTCAGGACCTGTGTTGACCGACCTGCCAGACAGGTCAAGTGGCGCCCAACGTGGGGCCTGAGTATGAGGGGGTCCAGTGAAGAACACTGATGGAAGATAAAAAGAAGATGAAAACATAGCAGCCGAAGTTTAAAGAGTTTCCAGGGAGACGGCTGCACGGGAACCTGCTGAGTAGTCCAGGGCTCAGGTTAGTGATCGGAAATTATGGGGCAGGAAATAAGCCTTTGTAAATGGTCTGACAGAGACCCTAAGGGCACGGGGAGTAAAGGTTAACAAAAAGCAATTATTAGAATTTTTTCAGTTCCTTCATGAAGTCTGTCCTTGGTTCCCCCAGGCAGGAACTATAAACAAAAAATGGTGGAAAAGAGTGGGGGATGCTTTAAAGGATTGTTATGACACTTTTGGACCAGAAAAAATTCCTGTTAGTGCCTTCTCTTATTGGACCCTTAATAATGAGATTATTAGCGTACAGCCTAGGAGTTCACTCGTTGCCAACATAATTGAAAATGGGGAAAAGATTTTACAAAAAGAAATTAAGGGGTTCCCTACCCATAGCCATGGGGAAGAAGATCTTATTTCCCTAGATAGTGACCCTGAAAAGAAACCAGATAATTCAGTTGTAAGACCCAAAAAGTTAGACTCCAACCTAAAGAAAAGAAAAATAAAGCAAAAGGTTAGGATTATACCCAAATGCTCACGCCCGAGACTAACAGAAAGAGCTTCCAGTGGTGACTTGTCAGATAGTGACTGGGAGGATATTGATAAAGAGGCTGCAAAATATGATAACCTAATTGGCCACCTCCCTATAACCTTCCACCCTCAGCACCTCCTTTAGCTTTGCCCGTCATAGACCCCAAAAAGTATCTAATAGATAAAATAGAGCAATTGCGAGAGCAAATAAAATTAGAAGAATACCGAGAGTTGATATCGCGATTAGAAAAACTTAAGGTTGGTAAAAGGGAGTCTACCATTGCGCCTTCACGGCAAACGCCCAGGCCTCCAAGACCAGGAGTGGTGCTCAAAAATCCTCTGGCTGCTGGTTCCTTAATAGACATTGAAGACCCTGAGGCATTTCCAGTTAACTGAGACTACTGATGCCCAGGGGCAAGCATGGAGACACCATTCAGGTTTTGACTTTAAGGTCATTAAGGAGCTCAAGACTGCTGTAGCACAGTACCGGGCTACTGCGCCGCACACTATGGCGATTATGGAATCAGTAGCTGAGAATTGGCTCACTCCTGGTGATTGGCATACCCTTGCTCGAGCTTCTTAATCTGGGGGGATTATTTGTTGTGGAAATCAGAATATGCTGAATTCTGTAAGGAGACTGCTTGACGTAATGCACAGGCAAATAATGGTTGGAACTTGGATATGCTGTTGGGGGGTGGAAATTATTCCAACAGTGAGGCACAGATGCAATATGACGCCGGCTTGTTTGCTCAGGTACAGGCGGCTGGGACTAGAGCCTGGAGAAAGCTGCCAGTCAATGGGGACCTCAGTTCCTCCTTAACTAATATTAAGCAAGGTCCCGATGAGCCTTTTGCTGACTTTGTCCATCGGCCTCTTATGGCAGCGGGGCGTGTTTTTGGCAGTGCTGATGCTGGCACCGAATTCGTTAAACAACTTGCATATGAAAATGCAAACTCCGCATGTCAAGCGGCCATTAGACTCTATGGAAAAAAGACAGATCTCTCTGGCTATATTAGATTGTGTTCTGATATCGGCTCTGCCTACCAGCAGGGATTGGCAATGGCTGCAGCCCTGCAGGGGTTTACTGTCAAAGAGCTACTATGTCAGCAAAAGAGACGAAGATGTTTCAGCTATGGTAAAGAAGGCCACTTTGCCAAAGACTGTCGATCCAGGAAGCAGTTCAATGATCAAAATGCCACTCCTAGATTGTGTCCTGGATGTCATAAAGGCCGACACTGGGCTAATGATTGTAAATTAAAGACGGACTCCCATGGTAACCCATTGCCACCCTTGTAGGGAAACGGGTATCGGGGGCCAGCCCCAGGCCCCCAAACCCAAACAAGCTTTTGGGGCAATCAAGTTTGTTCCCTCAAACAATCCATTTCAGACCTCTGCAGAGCTACCCCAGGAAGCACAGGATTGAACCTCTCTTCCACCACCCACACAGTATTAACCCCTGAGATGGGGTTCCAAACCCTATCCACTGGAATTTATGGCCCCTTACCCCCTAAAACTTTTGGGTTGCTCTTGGGGTGCAGTAGTACTACAGTTAGGGGGTTACATGTCTATCCTGGAGTGATAGACAATGATTATACAGGAGAAATAAAAATTATGGTCTCCTCTCCCCAGGTGATCACTACAGTACCCACAGGGCAGCGTATAGCACAACTACTTTTACTGCCCCTTCTGGCTACCAAAAACCCAACAAAAAATTCGAGCCAAGAGGCCCAAGGTTTGGCTCCTCTGATGCTTATTGGGTACAACCTGTTAATGCCCAAAAGCCCATGCTTACACTCTGGCTTGATGGAAAAAAATTCCAGGGATTAGTGGACACCAGGGCTGATGTCACCATTATTAAGAAGGAAGCCTGGCCTTCACAGTGGCCACTGTCACCTACTTTAACTAACCTTAAAGGCATAGGCCAAAGCCAAAACTCAGAAAAGAGTGCAAAGTTATTACATTGGCAGGATGCAGAAGGTAATCAAGGAAACACTCAACCTTTTGTCATTCAAGGACTCCCTGTCAATTTATGGGGGCGAGACCTCCTAACTCAGATGGGTATCATTATGTGCAGTCCAAATGAGGTGGTAACAGCACAAATGCTAGCCCAAGGGTTTCGGCCAGGGAAAGGTTTAGGAAAGAATGAAACAGGAATCACCCAACCTATTGAGATCCAGGAAAACCATCAAAGAAAGAGCTTAGGAAATTTATCTTAGGAGCTATTGACATTCCTGTACCCCCGCAGATAGGATCACTTGGAAATCCAATGACCCTGTGTGGGTTGATCAATGGCCTTTATCTGTTGAAAAACTGCGAGCAGCACATCAGCTAGTACAGGAGCAATTAGCTGCCGGAAGCATAGTAGAGAGTAATTCCCCTTGGAATACCCCTATCTTTGTCATAAAAAAGAAATCAGACAAATGGAGATTATTGCAAGACCTTAGAGCAGTAAACAAAACAATGATTCTTATGGGAATGCTCCAGCCGGGGCTTCCCTCTCCTTTGGCTATACCTCTGGGGCACTATAAAATTATCATAGATCTTAAAGATTGTTTCTTTACCATCCCTCTCCACCCCAATGATCAGGAGCGATTCGCTTTCAGTGTACCCTCTATTAATTTTAGAGAGCCCATGAAAAGATATCAATGGAAGGTTCTACCTCAGGGTATGGCTAATAGCCCTACCTTATGTCAAAAGTTTGTGGCACTGGCCATCCAGAAGGTACACGATGTTTGGAGAGAATTATACATTATACATTATCTGGATGACATTCTTCTGGCAGGGAGAGATGGCCAGCAGGTGCTAAAATGCCTCGATGACTTACAATCGTCCCTGCAGGCTCACGGGCTGCAAAGAGCCCCTGAAAAGACGCAGTTACAAGACCCTTACACTTATCTAGGTTTTCAGATTTCAGGAGCCCGCATAACTACTCAAAAACTGGAGCTCAGGTTAGACACACTGCAGACACTCAACGACTTCCAAAAGTTACGAGGGGATATAAATTGGATCAGGCCCTGTCTTAGGCTCACCACTGGACAGTTCAAACCCTTGTTTGACATACTCCAGGGAGACCCCAATACCAAATCTTCAAAATCTCTCACTAGTGAGGGCCTCCAAGCATTAAAGGTTGTGGAGAAAGCCATCCACTCCCAATTCATTACTGCCATAAACTATGATCAACCCCTGATGTTTATTATTTGCAAAACCTCTCTTACTCCTACAGCAGTTTTCTGCCAAAATAACCCCATTATGTGGGTGCATCTCCCCTCCTCATCTGCAAAGATTGTTTATCCTTACTATTTGGGCTTGGCTGACCTTATTTTTCTAGGGAGAGAACAAAGTGTGAAGTACTTTGGCAAGGAGCCTAATTCCATCATACAACCCTATTCAAAAGGACAGCTTGACTGGCTTTTTCAGACTACTGATTGCTGGCCTATTGCATGTGCTTCCTTTTTAGGTAGGTTAGACAACCATTACCCACCTAACAAACTCCTACATTTCTTTAATACTCATGAATTCATATTCCCAACAAAAACCTCTCAACAGCCACTATCACAGGCTTTGGAAGTTGTTACTGACGGCTCCTCTACTGGCACTGCGGCCTACACCTTTGAGGACCAAGTCATAAGTTTTCCCGCCCCTTCCACTTCTGCCCAACTTGTGGAACTACATGCAGTTATCACTGTTTTCTCTGCTTTTTATGATAAACCTTTTAATTTATACACAGACAGTGCTTACATAGCTAACTCTGTACCCTTGCTAGAGACTGCGGCCCAGATTAAACAGAGTTCCAGGGCCGCTCGTCTCTTTACGCAACTTCAGTCTTTAATTCATGAAAGAAAAAATCCTTTCTTCATTGGTCATTTAAGGGCCCACACTGGCCTTCTGGGTCCTCTGTCTTTGGGCAATGAAAAGCCACAAGAGGAATCTATAATATCATCCTTACCCAGGATACAGGAATAGAAGCAGCCTCAAGAGATCACACTACCCATCATCTTAGTGCCCGCACCTTAAGAATTATGTTCAAAATTTCCCGTGAACAGGCACGACAGATAGTAAAACAGTGCCCTTCTTGTGCTGTGCATTTACCTGTTCCTCATTTAGGAGTGAATCCTCGAGGACTATTGCCCAATACCATCTGGCAAATGGACGTGACACACATTTCAGAGTTTGGAAGCTTAAAATATGTCCATGTGAATGTTGATACCTACAGTGGTTTCCTGTATGCTACCTTACAAACTGGGGAAGCAGGAAAGCACATCATGGCACACATGCTTTTGGCTGTATCAGTGTTAGGGGTTCCAAAACAAATAAAAGCTGACAATAGACCCGGATATACTGGAACCGTGTTCTCTAAGTTCTGTCAACAGTTACACATTAAACACATCACTGGGATCCCTTATAACCCACAAGGACAAGGTCTAGTAGAATGGGCACATCTATCCTTAAAAAACACCCTTGAAAAAATAAAAAATGGGGAATGGTACCCCACCAAGGGATCTCCCAGAAATCTTCTATATCATTCACTCTTCATTTTGAATTTTTTAACTTTGGATAAGGACGGACGCTCAGCTGCTGAGCGTCTCTGGCACAATGACACACAAAGAACCTTTGCTACCGTGCTTTGGAGAGATCCCTTGGATAATAAGTGGTATGGTCCTGACCCCGTCTTGATCTGGGGACGAGGAGCAGTGTGCATCTACTCACGACAAGCAGATGTAGCCCGATGGTTGCCAGAGAGACTAGTAAAGCAAATTAATGATAATACTCAGCCTTCCAGGGAGGTGAAATCTCCTTGAGAAATATCTTTGCCTTTTCTTTTAGGGACCATGTTTGGGAAATGGTGGCACCTCCTATGGATGGTTGGATTCCAGTATCTGGAATGATGCTGCTTCTATGTGAACAAGTCTGGCATCGTCAGAAACAAGATTAAAAAGCTTCAGGGGGACCTGGAGAAGAGGAGGAAGGAACTCATCGACAGTCCTTTCCTCAGTGGATTTCATGGACTTCTACCCTATCTCTTCCCACTTTTAGGACCTATTGCGGGTTTATTGATCTTGGTGTCCTTGGGCCCTGTTCTATTCAATAAGGTCATGGCGTTTTTAAGGCCCCAAATAGATGCTATCAAGATGCAGCCTACCCAGGTCCATTATCACAAGCTCGATATGGCCGATCAAGAGGCCGATGAAGAGCTATATTATGGCAAGAGGCACAGGCTGGTTAGCCAATGACAGGTAAGAGGGGCCTTACCATCCTATCAACCAAAGACAGACTACTCAGGCATAGGCTTCTGGGTATGCCCATCATGGGTAAGAAGGATTGGCAGGCCCCCAACCTAAGACAGGCACAGTCCTTTGTTTGCCCATACTATCATATTCTGGAAGTAGCCCTTTTTTGAAAAAATAAAAAAGGGGGACCTGTGGGAAACTGCACCAGAAGAGCTGCCAGAAGAAGAGATATGTGCCTCGACCTGCAAGATCAGCAGCCTGCAGAGCAGAGCTGTGTTCTCTGCAGAGCTGCGTTATCACTCCCAGCTCAGCAGAGCTGTGTTATCACTCCCAGCTCAGCAGAACTGCGTCATTACTCCCAGCTCAGGGCCTGTAGGCTGGGCCTTCTTATCAGTTTCCCAGGCGCTGTGCTGTGCTGCAACTGCAGTTTTAGTTTCTCCCTTATCCTTGCCCTTGTTTCTTAGCAACTGACTTATGTCAGCTGCCCGTCTTCTGCCTTTAAAAGACGTGTGTGTTCTCTCAATAAACGAGGCTTGATCAGAGACTTGTCCTGCCTCCGTTCTCTGCATCCCCTGTCCTCCAATTCTCACTCCCTCCCTCAGGACCTACGTTGACCGACCTGCTGGACAGGTCACTTCATGACCTCCCACTTTTGAGTATCAAGTAATTGACCCTTTGCCTTCTACAAACTTTATTTTCAACAGATGTTTTTGTTACTCCTGTAACTGTTATGGTGACTATATTTAACCTTAGCTCTATCAAAACTATATCAATTTAATCATTGTTTCCTGATTCTCTCTTCCAGCAGTGGCCACAACACCTATCTTATTCACCCCTGAATCTCTAGATCCTTGAATGTCCAGAACTTACTTGGTATATGGTAGCTTCCAGGAATATTTGTTCATGAACTGAGATACTTAAGTGTGTTTTGATGATTAAGGAATGGGGGAAGGTCCCTGTGGTACCAAGAGCCCATTTCTTTAAGCTATAGAAATAGTCATGTAATTTCTACCAGCTGGGGGAAATATAGCGAATAAGCATTTAGTGGGACCATGGAGAGGTATACAGGCATCTCCCGAGGCTTTCATTTATGCTCAGCAAGCCAATGCTGTTCTAAGTGCCAGCTGTACTTCTGAGTGAGGAAATACAATTCAGGAATGGGAAAAACAATCAAAAGAGTGTCTGAGCCCCAGACCTCAGTCTGTCATCCCAGCAGGTACCCACCCCAGGGTGAGCTATTGATTGAGTTTCCTTAAGAACAGGGTTCAAATGTTGTAAACTTAGAATGTGGTGATGTACACTTCTGTGAATATGCCAACAACCATGGGATGGTACACTCTCATGGATGAATTGTGTGGTATGTGAATTATATTTCAGGAAACATAATTTAAAAAAAGAACAAAAGGAACCCAATCAACTTGGATATTGAGCTATTTTTCTGTGTAGCACATGTATTATTAACAAGGGGAAGTAATTCGCTCTAAGACTATACATTGGAATCAGAAGAATACAGATAATTTATTATCAAAAAGGGTAAACATATTGTTAAAAGGTAAGCGAGAGACACCTGAGTGGTTACAGTCCCAAACTTTAATTTTTACAATGCGTCAAGCAGCTTGCTCAAGGTTGCACAGTACGCTGCGAACCAATCTGGTCTGGACCCACTGCTCCTTGGCTGCCAGTGCGCTGTCCTTCTCTCTACCACAGTGGTGATGCACAGTGGTGAAAGTTGGGGAAAAAAGTATTTCTGGATTCAGAAAAGGGAGGGTAAATAAATTCCAGGGACTATAGATCATTAAATATGACATCAATCTGAATCCAATTCTAGAATGGACTTTAAAACATGTGGTATGTGAGCCTTTAGAAAAGCAAGGATTGTTACATGAAGTCAACATGGATTATTTGAAATGAGACTCACAAAACTGTTCTGCTTTATGAAAAAGGTTCCAGTAGATTGGGGGATGATATAAATGTACTCTTTCTTGATTTAACTGAAACACTTATACATCCTTTCATGTTTTCATGAACAAGATGCAACTGTGACCTGGAAAACAGTGAAGTTTAGAATATGCATCCAGGCATGGTAGCTGTCCCTGTGAAAATTGTGCACTAGTGTTAACAGAAACATGAGTATAATCTGGAGCTGCATCAATAGCCATAGGACCACTGTATCTTGTGCACATCTGGGACTTAAGATAGACACTGGCATAGTGGGATATCTTTGCCAGAAGGTACAGTGGGGATGGGGGGTTTGTCTCTGAAAAACATGCTATCGCTCACACGAAGACTGATTGGAAGAATGAGTGCCCTTCCCCAGGAGAAGAGACTTGGAGAATTATGATAACCATCCTTGAACGCTTCAGAGTAGCTCTGTGAACATAGATCATACCGAGTCCATGAGGCTTCAGAGAGGGAAATAGGTAGAAAGTGGACTGATGGAGGAGGTCTGGGTGGAAGGCGGGAAATCAAAGCCACAATACCTGGCGTAACTGAAACCACTCTGTAACCCTGGCCTCAAGCCTAAGACCTAAAAAAATGTATAACATTTTACATTTACAAGGGACAATCCATACAAAAAAACAAACTTGTGCATTTATTGGAAAAATATGATTGCAGATATGCCCCACATATAACTTCCTGCTCCCCCAGGAAATTTCCTATCTAATGACAAGATAAACTTTACTTCCCCTCAATGACTGAAGACCTCTAGAACCTGATTGTCTTCCCACATGGCCTATCTTGCTGAAAGGTAGCAACGCCCACCTGCCATGCACTCTAGACTGACCCTGTTTCTTTGTCCCTCAGTCCTGCCAGTGCCCCGGCTATCACACGCCCCCCGGCTTCTCCTGGGGCCACCATCTTGGTTTCAGTAGAGTAAATGATATCTCAGTCAGGCAAGATGTCAACTCTTCACTAAGATCGTCTCACAGTTGCCTCAAAAATGTCCCCCTCAGTGAACACCACACTGGCTACCCTCCTCCAGAACCTCAGCCTGTCCACCATCCCTGGCCTCCCTGCACCCCTGACCCAGCTTTACCTTTTCTCTCCTTTTACCATATAACTTACCACCCTCCAATACACTATACAATTTATTTACTTACAATTATTACTAGTGACTTCTTTTTAAGTCTCATTTTTAAAGTCATTTAGCCTTGTTTTATTATGAACTATTTCAATCATACAGAAAATGCAGAGCATATTATAACAACCATATGTGTAACTACAACCCAGTTTTGTTAAATCTTAACACTTTGTTGCTTTTACTTTACATATTCAATTTTAAAAGATATTTAAAACATTAGTGAGGCACCTGGCTGGCTCAGTTGGTACAGCTTGTGATTCTTTTTTTTTAATGTTTTTTTTTTTTTGAGAGAGAGAGACAGCATGAGCTGGGGAGGGTCAGAGAGAGAGGGAGATACAGAATCTGAAGCAGGCTCCAGGCTCTAAGCTAGTTGTCAGCACAGAGCCCGACGTGGGGCTCAAACCCATGAACCGCGAGATCATGATCTGAGCCGAAGCCGGACACTTAACCGACTGAGTCACCCAGGCACCCTCAGTTTGTGATTCTTAATCTCCAAGGTTGAAGTCAGAGACCCACGGTGGGTGTTGAGATTACTTAAAACCTTTAAAATCAAAACAAAACAGGGGTGCCTGGGGGGCTCAGTCAGTTAAGTGTCTGACCTCAGCTCAAGTCATGATCTCACAGTTCATGAGTTCAAGCTCCACATCAGGTTCTGCACCACCAGTGCTTGGGATTTTCTCTCTCCCTCTATCTCTGCTTCTTCCACACTTGTGCTCTCTTTCTCAAGATCAATAAATAAACTTCAAAGAAATCAAAACAAAACAAAACACGGAGAAATAGATGATGCTTCCCGCATGGTCCTTGCTGGTCTCTGTCCCTTCCTTCCAGAGGCAACCACTTTCTAAACATGATGGGCCCCTTCCTTGGCATACTTTTTGTTTACTGGCTATGATGCATCCAAAAATAATACTGGGTTACACATAGTTAACATTATAAGATGGATATCGTGCTCTGCAAATTAATTTGAAGCTTACTGTTTTATGCACTTGTTTGCTTCTGATACTTGTTCATATTTTTCCATGGAGCTCTAGTTCGTCACATTTCTGTTTCCTCCTGTCTGAAGGTTAAGGTTCCTGAGCTTGAGAATCTTTTTCTAATTTTTTTCAATGCTTTATTCCAAGCACCTGGAACAGTGCCTGGTACAAAGTACACACTCAAAAAATATCCATTTGTATTTGTGGATGAATGAATGGACAGTAACACATTAGGAAAAATGGTGAGCAGTATGACCTGGCTAAGGAGGTAGACTATGATTAAAAAAAGAAAAGTACTTACATGAGAAGACTCTCCTCCAGTCCTCTAGCTACAAATGAATTGAAACAAAATGATTTTAAATGAATATGCAAAATCCAGGGAGGAGGAGGAGGAGGAAGGAGAAGAAGGAGAAATCAAGGGAATTCCATAGGCCAGAAATAAGGAAGGAACTCAGAGATGGAGAATTAAAGCGCTCCAATGCTGCTATAGTCCTGGGGAGGTAAGACAAGTATACTGACCCTAGACCCTGAAGTTTAAAGCTTTAATGCATAGGAAGAAACAGGAGACATGGTCTGGACCCACCCAAGTATGGGGGTCAGGGGAGGATTAAACACAAATTCCTACATAAAATCAGGGCCTCAAAGGGCTAGCCTGACTGTGAAAGAGAAACAATTACCACCCTCCACTCCCCAAGCCAGGGAAGCAAAAAGGGAATTTTCTGCCCATCCGAGATAGTGCCTGGGTAGAAAAGAATTATTCTCAAGGGAAGAGCCCCCAACTCTGTGTTTCATGAGTAGCTGCAGTCCAGACATGTAATTATCCCCATTGTGCAAGTACCCTAAGCAAAGGCGATAACGCGAAATCTGGTCCTTGGCTTCGTAGCTAACAAAGAGCAGTCTGAAGGAAGCGTGTGGGGCTCCCAGAGAAAAACATTCCTCCTGCAGACAAGCTCAGGTACAAAATTACAAGCTGGAGGCTGAAACAAACTAGTAACATGAAAGATGATAACAGCATGAAGAATCAGATCAAATAGAACTTTTCGAAATGAAAGAGTTGTCATTTAAATTCTAATTTAAGAGAGGTGGAAAGAAGTGGCAAGAGACAAGTCCTCTGAAACCGGGTAACAGATTTTGTGTGACACCCAAGGAAGTCTGGACTTCATCCAGGAGTTGCTGAGAGGCCTAAGGAGGGGTGTAAGCAAGCCAGTGATATTGTTACATGTATGGTTTAGAAAGAAGACACTGGAAACCTTGTACTAGAAGGTAGGCCAGAGAATTAAAATCAGGAAGACCAAATAAAAAGCCATATCAGTGAGGTGTCGTTCAATTACAAATGAAAGGAATGACAATTCAAACTGCACTTGTAAATAATAATATATTGTTGGCTGCCTTAGACGAGAAATTTCGGGTTCCTTATGCTTCTGGAAGTGAAGGTTTGATCAGTGATGCAGTCAGAAATATCTGATGTCAATCGCCCTGCTGTGTGGTATCAGGGTAAATGGCCTTCCTGGTCCTGTCTGTGAGCTGTGGCTCTTTTGAACAAGGCATACTTCACTGCTGTGTCCCAGGCATGTGGACCGTCACATCAGGCCCCGTTGACATGCGTGTGATTCGAGTCGCTGTTTCTTCCTGCACGGTTTCACTCAGGCTCCCTTCGTTTGTGGCCTGCACTGGGTGCACGCAAAGGCAGCCACGGTCACAAGAGTTCAGAGTTTCTTTCTCGCTGTTGTTCTTTTAAGATTTTTTTTTTTTGCCTTTATTTATTTTTTTTGAGAGAGAGAGAGAGACAGGGATTGAGCGGGGAAGGGGCAGAAAGAGAGGGAGACACAGAATCCGAAGCAGGATCCGGGCTCTGAGCTGTCAGCACAGAGCCTATGCAGGGCTAGAACCCATGGACTGTGAGATCATGACCTGAGCCCACGTTGGACACTCAACCAACTGAGCCCCCCAGGAACCCCTCGCTGTTGGTCTTTCATGTGGAATTTTTAATGCCTTCTTTGTTCTTCTGCTTACCTCACAACAAAATGTCCGCTTTTACAGCTGACCTAGATGTCCTGAAGTTCTCCTCTCCCCGTCTTCAGGGACCTGGGGTGACCCTCGCCCACCCCCAGCCCCTCCAATCTCGTCCCCCCACGAAGTACCAGTCCAAGCTGTACTTGACTCTCTTCTCTCGGTGATTCCTCTCACATGCTGCCCAGAACCAACAACAACCACCACCACCATGCCTGTGCAGACGAGCCCAGAGCTGTATGTCCTGATCTCTTCCTAAACCTCGCACCTGCGGTCCTACCGGAACGCCCAGCCCGTGTCCTAAACATACCCCACCAGTATCACTTAACACGTCACCAGCTCTTTCTCTTCTTACTGGTGTCTGCTGTGTCTGCCCTTCGTGTGTGTGCATGGAAACATCAGTCCCAGGCCATCAGAGATCCGACTCAAGCTGCCACCTCTGACTCCCCCCTCCCCTTAAGCTCCACATTCAAACTCTCACCAAGTCCTAGGCAGCCCTAGGATGTGACCTGTGTTTTTGTGGCTTTACTACAGCTGTGAACTGGCTTTTGCACAGCCCAGACCAGGGAGGGGGAGAGACAGTGCTGACGGAGAGAGATTTGACCTGAACAGTGACTTAGGAGGAAAGACTAACTGGTCTTCGGGAGCCCAAACCGTGACCGAGGGAAGGGTACCCTAATGAGACCACATGAATGCACTCAGTTGGACTGGAGACACACAAATATCATAAATGTTGCTGGTGGGAGACCTGAGGGCTCAGAGTCAAGGAAAGCACTTGTACTTACAAGTCACAATTCAGTGGAATTTGTGAGTAGTTGATGGGCCTCTAACAAGTGGCTACAATAGACAGCAACTCCGGGAGCCTCGTGGGTTTCCAGAGAGAGGGGAAAGGACCTCAGAAAGGCCAGGCACACCTCAGTGACAGACGAGAGCAGAGGCCTTTCCAGATCTGTCACCATCCTGGGCAAGGTGCTACAAATGCACAGAACTGGCAAGTCAGAGGGGACAGCTGTGAGACTGCTGTTCTGTGTTTATCAACAAATTCTCTGTGATGAGAATCCCCCTCCTCCCCATCCTGTTCCAGATCTTTCCAGAAGGGCTAGGAGAGTGAGTGGGGAATATGGATCAGAGCCCACCTTCCCCCGAGTTCTCATGGGACATGATGCATCCGTGGCTTTTCTCTGTGACAAAACTGTCAGCTCCACAGCAGAGCTGTGTCCGAGTCTGTGAGGCCCGCAGCTTCACAGACTACCGCCTCCTTGCTTCCTTCGCTCCCAGGTCCTTGCTGTCACGATCGCCTAGCAGGCGGAGGTGAAAGACTCTCTCCATGTATGAGTCCACTTGAGAATGGAAAATACAGTAAGAGGGAAAACACAGTGGACACGTGGTTCAGGCCCGGCACGCCGCTGCGGTGTGCTCAGCAGTGACGGGCCAGCTGAAGAAACACTGGCTGCAGGGGAAATCCCGGCCCCAAAGCCCGGCCCTGCCCTCCGGGGTAAGACCTCTCTGAGAATAGAAAAGAAAAGCAACCCAAGTTTTGCTGAATTGTGCACATCCTAAAACATTCAAGAGATAGAGAAAGAAAGAAAAGTGACATCTGTCAACTTAAAAATAACTGCGATGGGAGAAAACAGAGTCATCTTTTCTGAATGTCCAAGAAAAGTTTTCAAACCTACTGAGCGCATGATTGACTATCACTGAGTAGTGAATACATTTTTGTCTTCTGTGTGCTCTGCCCTTGAAAACTAAACACAAAGTATCTAAAGAGACTTTTAATCTACATTAGGAATGTAGCAGTTAGCAACGTCCTGTCTGTGATAATCAGAAGGAGCTCACAGCATATTTGTTGCAAGGGAGGAGGGAAGCAAGGAAGGACGGGGCATATTACTACAGGGATGTGCAGATTTCCACCATCATCTGTGAATGGCCTGATGAAAAAGCATGGGCTTAAAGTCAGACAGACCTGGGTTCGAGTCCCACTTTGGCCAATCATTGGCCATGTGGGCTCCACCCTCTTCCTCTGGAGAACACTCCTATCCTAGAGGCGGTAAAGGATCAGGTCACGAGCATGAGCTCATGGTCCTCTTGGGTTAGGTTAGAATACCGGTTCTGCCACTGACCAGCTTAGGGGCAAGTAACCTGCTTGTCTGTGCCTTAGTCTCCCTTGTCACAAACTGGGGACTGATAATACTCCCTCCCTTGTAAGGTTTTGAAATAATTGAATGAAATAGGGTGTGCAAAGCACATAAAATAGAACTGGCACTCCATTACTCAATAGACATTAGCATTGTTATTATATCCTCGAGGGGGTAAGCCGTTGGAAAGCAGGGGCTCCGTGGGTTTTGCTTACACCTGTGTCCTCAGTGGAACCTCACACATGGTCTGTGCCCACTCACCTCTTGGAGTAAAGAACAACATACCCTCTCCGGTTTGTGATGGGCATTATGTTGTCTGAACCTGTAAAATGCCTGGCACTGAGTAACCACTCCTTAAAAATGGATTACATCCTCTTTTCCCTGACTTCACAGGGCAATCCATGTGTCCCTACTTCCCAAGAGTTCTGTCTCCTTTGGGAAAGCCCTACATCTTTCTCCTTAGGTACGTGATAGGGTGGCTTTCACGGTTATATGCTGAGCAGGGTTCTCCATAGGCTGAGGGGAACTAGTCATTCGGTTTTCACTGGCTGCCGGGATTATCTGTCCCAGTGCGCATCAGTGACGCACTTCTGTGCTGGGGTTTCCACTGGAGCTGCCCTGGGAACAGCACTGCCCACGGGCGGCTGTGGACAGCATGGGAAAGGAAGGGGCACCAGGCTGATTCTGTCACCAAGCTGCTGATCATGCATGAATACTGGACAGGTGCTTCAGAATCACTGCTTTGACAGAGATCCAAATGTGACTTCTCCTTGGCTTTGTGGACATATACATTCCATTCTCTTCCACAGAGGCCAAAAAACAAACAAAGCAAAACCAAAGTCCTTCCATTCAACAATTCCCTTCCATAAATGCTAACAAACCAAAGCAAAACCCACTTCCTGTCTGTCTTAATCAGTCTGGGCTGCTATAACGAAGTATCATAGGTTGGGTGGCTTACCAACAAACATTTATTACTCACAGTTCTGGAGGCTGGTACACCTAAGATCGATGTGCTGGCAGATTTGGTGTCTGGTGGGAACCCACTTCCTGGTTTGTTGGCAGTGCCTTCTTTCTGTGTCTTTACAGAATGAGAAAGAGCAAGAAAGATCTTGTCTCTTCTTCTTAGAAGGATATGAGTCCTACCATGGGGACTCTATCCTCATGATCTCATCAAAGCCTGATGACCCTCTAAAGGCCCCATCTCCAAACACCATCACACTGGGGAATAGGGCTTCAACATAAGAATTTTGGGGAAACACAAACATTGAGTCTATAACACTATCACCCCCTTCTGAATCTTCAACAGAAATTACCTAATGGCCCCAAGAGCATTAGAATATTAAAACCTTAATTCAAAAGAAACTCAACTGTCCAAGGATGTAGGAGATGTTGAGGGTGCTGGAATAAGGTCAGGATGACTTTGGACTGGGGGCTCAGGAGTCTCTGAACCCTTCCATTGACGAGCTGTCTCTCCTGTGAGATCCCCATGGGAAATCGACCAAGTGCTGGCACCCCAGGCAGGACTGGTGTATGCCAACCTAGGCACTTTGTCTTGTGGACACAAGAATTAGTAAAAGGCAAAGATTTATGCGATCTGAAGAGAAACCAGAGTATACGGACACAAGAATTTTAAAGGACTAGAGGAAACCAGGGCGTTAGAGAAATGACGAGAGCTTCTCTCAGGAAAAGCTACCCCAGAACTCTCCAGCCAGCTTCCTGGAGAGAAGAAACGGAAGGACTCCTCCCACGGTATCTAACCTTGAACACCTACCAACAGTGGGCCGGTAAACGTCCCTACCCTTGAGCACCGCTTGTCCTTGCTCACTGAGAGAGATGCAATGCTGTGGTCTAACCCTGGGGAGGACTGAGAAAGAGCCGATGGTTTAGGAGTCTCCTGGGCATGCCTGAGCCTGGATGATAAAAGACTAAGGATTCTGAGGCAGAGAGACCTTGAGGCATTCTCGCTCTTCTACTCCCTAACTCTGTGCCCTTGTAAAAATCACTTCACTTCTTTAAGCCTGAGATTCTTCATCTAAAAAATGAATAATTCCCACCACACAGAGTTCTTATGGGAAGTAAATGAGATCACATTTGTAAAGCTCTTTAGCAGAGTGTCTGGAGCAGGGTTAAGTGCTTAAGAAATGGGAGCTGTTGTTATCATTATATAAAATCCAGGAGTCACTTCTGCAGCATCTCTGACAAATTAATATCTCATTTCTGTTTGAATATCTCTGGAAACATTGTGCTCATTGCTTCACATGAAAACCTATTCTATTACTGGGACAGCTGCAGAAAATTGTTTTTCGTTATTTGAGACGGGCATGTTGCGCTCCTGCCTCTGTCCCTGAAGCAATGTGAACTAAGCACAATCTCTCTTCCCTATGACAGTCCTTTACGTACTTGCAGGCAGCTGCCACACTCCCCTAAGTTTTCTCCAGCATCAACAGCCCTAGTATTCTTAGTCATTTTATGTGCATTAATTTCTGGGCTTTTCACCATCCTGAATGCTGCCTACCATCCCAAAGAGATAACACAAAGCTCTCTAATCATTGGTTTTCATTTTGTTGTCACATAAAGGTGTCTCTCTAAGACATCCACACTGTATATTCCATCACAAACACTGACACGCTGACTAATCATGGGAAGAAATCATGCTATTCAGGGTAAGATAATTTATTAATAAAACTGCACAGCCTTGTTAATTTGCCCATCCAACGAATGCTTAATGGTCATCTAGTACAGTGCCAGGCACCTGGTTAGATATGTGAGACACAGAGAAGAACAACAAAGATACTGGACTGGCCCCAAGTGATCCCACAGTTCAGCATGAGAGACCAAGGACCAGGACACAGGCAACTATGCTGACTCTGAGAATGGACGTGTTAGGAAGGGGGACTGTGAGCCCTGTGAGGGCAGGGTCCTACCGCACTCATTCCACCTTCTCAGTGCTCCATACATGCTATTCTCATACTGCAATGGACTGGATGTCTATGTTCCCCAAATTCACACACTGAAAGCTAATCCCCACGTTAGGGTATTGGGAGACAGAGGTCTATGGGAAATGATTAGTATCCTCACAAAAGGGGCCTCAGAGAGCTCCGTTGACCTCCCCCCATATGAGGACCAGTAAGGACTGTGTATGAACCCGGAAGCAGGTTCTCACCAGGCACCAAATTTGTAAGCACCTTGATCTTAGACTTCCCAGTCTCCAGAAATGTGTGAAATAAATGTTTCTTTTAAGCCATTCAGTTTATTGTGGTTTGTTATGGGAGCTGAAACAAAGACACATATCATGCAACCCCCCTCAGCTGCCAGAGTCATATTTTTAAAAATATAAATCATATCATGTCATTTCCTTGCTTAAAAATCCCCAGTGGCTTAGATTTTCATGGCATACTGTCAAGTGAAAAAGGCAAGGTGAAGAATGATATCTACAGTAACATATCATGTATTCAGCAGTAAACAAAGCAATATATTTTCTATGGAGATAGAGAGACAGATACATAGATAAAGATAGATCAGATACATAATTTTGGGGGAAAAACCCCCAATGACTTTCTAGTGCACTCAGAAAAATCAAGCATCTTACCCTCACCATGAGCCCCCAAATATCTTCCTCCACTACGCCAGCCTTTCCTGTACCTCTGTCTCCCTCACTTAGCTTCAACTACAAGAACCTGCACTTTCCGCCAACATGCAGCACTCACCCCTGGTACAGAGTCACTATACAAGCTGCTCCTCTGTATGGAATGCTCTTCTCCCCGATCTTCATAGGACTTACTCTTCTTACTCAGATTCAGATCTCAGCACACAGCTCACCTCCTCTGGGAAGCCTACCATCCAAGCTAAAATAGCCGCCATGTTATAACTATTTACCTGATTTTAAATTCTCTGTTTAGCACTTTCCTACATCTCAAATATCCACTGAATGCAAAAACTCTGTGAATGCAGGATCCTTGTCTGCCTTCTTTACCAGTGATTAGAACATTGCTTGGCACATAACTGGTGTTCAAGAAATAACTGTTGAATGATTTAATAAACTATTGTTGACCCCATATCTAGCAGAGAGCCTGGTGCCCGGCAGGGGCTCTTTAGAAACTTTCTGAGAGAGTGAGTGAATTGGGATGGAAGAGAGAGCAGCAAAAGTTCACTCAATCACTGGAAGGTAGAAGCAAGACTTCCCTCAGAGCATGGTTTTGTTGTGTTAGACCAGCCACCACTCAACTGTCACTCACTTCTTTCTTATACATGTGGAAGTCAATTTATTATGAACCTTAAGGTATTCTAACCTGCTCTGGTGTCATGCCCATGTGATGGGGGCCAGATAATCAAAGAAGTAACCTCAAGCTTATATCAGTGATAGGTCAGGGCTCCCTCCATGGCCCAGTGATACCACAGGCTTTCAGAAGCCAGCAGCTGCCTAGCCGCCGCCTTGTGTGGGCTGGTGCACTCTGCTAAGACCTCACCCCACCTGTCTACATCCTGCACCTCCAGCTGGCCCACCGCCCACAGCTGGGGTGGCCTCCACCACACGCCCAGGCACCAGCACTTGCTCCACGCTAGAATACCCTAAGACTCAAACCTTTGGGGAAAGACACATATTTTTTCTTTTTTCTTTTCTCTAAAAGTAATAGTTGATTATTACCATAACAATGTTCCTTTTTGAATAACGAATTATCATGAAAGAATCCCCCTTTCATAAATTCATAGAGGAAATCTTTGGACAAACATGAAAGATAAAAATTTATTTAAAAATGGAAGTATCTATTCTCTATCATTGAACAATGAAGGCCTGATGTTTTGGAATACTGAAAAATACTAGGGCATTTTTAAAAGGTGATAATTTTCTATGTCATGGCTCTAAATATTCATTGAATGTCAGAAATACACTTTGACAAAGAGTGCATCTTTGGAAACTCTTACCTCTACATTATAGACGTACTAAACACATCATTAAAAGATATTGTAATTGCATGTATGTTCTAGTACCACCTGCTTCTCTTTACATACACGAACTTGTTAACTTATTGATCATTACACTTTCAGCATGTATTTCCATCTGGCTTAGCAGCAACTTCCCATGACCACAAGGAACAGAATGGAGGTTTCATTCTACTAAATCAACCTATCAACTGGCAAGTCTACAAATGACCCTCCACACCCACCCATCCTTACAGCTCATTTTGGTCCACTGCCCTCCCTACCCCACATCTCAACCATACTGATCCTCATTCACTATCTCCAGGGCACCCTGCTCTCTCTCCTCTCCAAAACTTTGGCTTTGCAGCCACCTTTTGACTAGAAGACTCATCCCTTCCTTCCTTGCCTTGCTAAACTCTACATACCCTTCAGGTTTCAGCTTAGATAAATTCCTCCATGGAGGTCACATCCTCGCCGCTCTGCTGTCACTCCCAGAGTACCATCCCCCTCTTGTGTCAAATCTCTTCACATGCTGACTGAATGTTTGTCTTCATGGTTAGACTATAAGCACTGGGAGGGCAGAGACAATGCATGTTTATATAGCACTGTCTTCCTGGCATTCAATAAGTAATTGCCCAATGAATGAGAATGTTAAGAATTCAGTAAATGAATGAATGAGTGAGTGAATGAATGAATGAATGGCCTGGAGCATTAGGATATAGATTAGAACTTTCTGAGGCCCATTTACAGAAGGAACCAGTACTTCCATTGTATTTCATCTCAAGTCAAACTTAATTTTTACTGATGTAAATAACTACTTTCCCATGACAAACTGAAGCAACAGAATTTGCCACCTTTGGAAACAGTGCAGGGTAATTAGTCCAAGTATGAACCTGTCCATGTATGGCAAACTGAAAGCGAGGACAGTCATTTTCATAGGTTATGAGATCCTAGAAGATTTCTCCCACATTTGAGAAGTTTGATGCAAGAGGATAAGGAAGAGTGGTGGGACCAGTGATCGGTAATTTGGTGGCACTGTCAAGGAAAGATGTTCATTGACAAGGAAGTCCTGATCATGCTTATAAACCAGTCTTTCTCACTCATCTTTGACCACAGATGCCTTCTGGGGCAGGCCTAAGAGTGACATGGTTGAGAACATGAGTTTAGATCTGGGCTCAATTGTGGCTCTTCCATTTCTAGTCATATGACTGGTTCTTGTGGTCAGAGCTCAGGGAATGGGATCAGAGCCCTCCCAGAGTGCCTGTCTGTATATGACTGAGGCCAGAAAAACCAAAACCTGCACCTGCATGTCCATGGCTCCCTTCTAACAAGGATTTCTACTGTAATTTAGGTTCTACTGATCCGATGCATTTGGTTGGATGAACAGTTCTGTGTTATTTTCTGGGAGTCATTCCTGAAGGACTAGCTTAGAGCCTGCTTCTCTAACACTCTCATTGATATTCCCTGTTTTAAATCTTTTCCTACTTAGAATAGTGAGGGAGGTTTATGTAACCTGCAATTATAGCTTAACTGATACCCCAACCACGCAACTATCTGTGAAAACTACATTAGATAATGTGAGTAACATTCATGGCATGGAGCTTAGCAAATAATAAGCATCTAGCTAATGATACCAATGTGTTTCCATTGGACATTGCCTGGATATTTTTTTCTCCAGAACACTTGAGCTTTTAGCTATGGTGATAAAGAGACCTACTTTTTCTGATCCAACAGGGACAAAAAGGTGGATGCAGAGATGGTGTCTTTTTGAGGAAAGGATATGGTAGTCAAGGGTACTGGTGTTAAATGATTTTGATCTGCCCTCAGATACTGAGCATGAGAATTTTCAAATTATAATAGCATTGTGTGTGAGATAATTATTGCAGTAAGAATGGTAACTCCATCGATGGAGGCATAACTTATGTCCAGTTTTTAAGGTTCCAGATGGAGAAGACTTTCCACTATGTTCCTTAGTAACATCCAAGAACACAGCCTTGTCAGGCAACAGACAGTGAGCAAACATTTTAAGTGCGGCAGGTCTGGCCAGCAAAGGCAGGGCCAAATCGGAAGCTGGGTGTCTTCAGCCTGGATGGCTGCTAGTCAGAGCCCCTCCTGTTGCTCTGATTCTGGGCACTTGCTTCCTCAAGCCTTCCAAAGCAATGGTGGGCTCTGCCCGGGACTCCTTGGCCTGTACCTGGGTTCACAGATGGCATCCCGCTGCCTTCATCTGATTCCAGCTTTTCTGACTTAGCCTGATGTGGCCTGACTTTGAATGCATTTAAATGCATGGCCTATACCCCCTCAGGTCCACCCAGTAATGGCAGACAAGCAAGGCTCAGGGGTCCCAACCCCCTGTGCCCCCTGGCCCATGCACTCCATGAGTGAGGTAGGAAGAAACAGCCAGAAACAAACGGTGTCCTCATTTCCTCATTGCTACTTCTCCTGAAGCACTCATGGCAGCTGCAGACGGTTGGGCCTGGTAGGGAAAACTACTTCCCACTGCAGGTTGAAGTTTTCCCCAAGTGGCATGGGGCTGAATTCTGTGAGGTACTGTCTTATTTTCTATGCTTCCAAACCTAACTATGTCAGGTCAGTTTTTTAAAAGTGACCTCAAATTTCCAGCCAGAACAAAGCCATTTTGGCAGTGTACTATTTAAATATCCCTAAATCTTCTCACAAGACAAAATGAAACAGATAGAACAGCAAGATTTAAAAACAAGAAGGACAGCATCTTCAACAAAATGAGACAAGGCGTTCCCTGGAGCCCCAGAACATAAAGTAGTAAATGTCAGACCACCGTTCACAATGGAACCCCTCCAGACACGTGTGGGACCAGCACTTGTGGAGGTGGTGGACAGGACAGATAAGAGAGTTCCGATGGTCTCAAGAGACGTGAAACACAGGAGTTGCATCAAACGCTCATTCCCAAAGAGAGATAAGTTCCCCCTCAGTGGAATCCTGGGCAAGCAAGTCTGGAAACAACCACTGGGACAAGTCAGGGAGAGCTCCACAGACTGTCATGAGCAGATGAGACAAACAAGATACACCAACACCTGTGAGAAAATCTCAAGGTCCTGGGCAGCCTAATCCTCCAAGGGCCTCAGACCTCATCAAGATAAGCTTCTGCACTGCAAAGGAAACAATCAGGAAAACTAATAGGCAACCTACGGAATGGGAAAAGATAGTTGCAAATGACATATCAGATAAAGGGCTAATATCCAAAATCTACTAGGAACTCACCAAACTCCACACCCAAAAAAGTGAATAATCCAGTGAAGAAATGGGCAGAAGACATGAATAGACACTTCTCCAAAGAGAACATCCAGATGGCCTACAGGCACATGAAACGATGCTCAGCATCACGCATCATCAGGGAAATACAAATTAAAACTACACTGAGATACAGAGTGGCTAAAATGAACAAATCAAGAGACTATAGATGCTGGCGAGGTGTGGAGAGACGGGCACCCTCCTACACTGTTGGTGGGAATGTAAATTGGTACAGCCACTCTGGAAAATAGTGTGGAGGTTCCTCCAAAAATGTGCAATAGAACTCCCCTATGACCCAGCAATAGCACTGCTAGGGATTTATCCAAGGGATATAGAAGTGCTGATGCATAGGGGCACGTGTACCCCAATGTTCATAGCAGCACTGTCAACAATAGCCAAATCATGGAAAGAGCCTAAATGTCCATCATCCGATGAATGGATCAAGAAGATGTGGTATATATACAATGGAGTCTTACATGGCAATGAGAAAGAATGAAATCTGGCCATTTGTAGCAATGTGGATGGACCTTGAGGGTGTCAGGCTAAGCAAAATAAGTCAGGCAGAGAAGGACAAATAACATATGTTTGCACTCATAGGTCTAACAGGAGAAACCTAACGGAGGACCATGGGGAGGGGAAGGGGAAAGAGAGCTGGGGGGAGAGAAGGATGCAAAACCTGAGAGACTATTGAATACTGAAAACAAATCAAAGGTTGAAGGGGAGGAAGGGTGGTAATGGAGGAGGGCACTTGGGGGGAAGAGCACTGGGTGTTATCTGGAAACTAATTTGACAATAAACTATTTTAAAAAATAAAACAAAAAAAGAAGTAGCCAGAATCTTTCCTTCTTGGAAGATAGAGACCAACTCAGAAATTCCTGTGCATACAGGAAAAAAAAAAAAAAAAAAAGAGCAGTGTAGAAACAATTGGAAAAACAGAAGATTCAACTCCTATTGAATGAATAATCCAGAGGAAAAGGGGTTCCAGAGGAAGCACGGCAATTGAGCTGAAAAGCTGTATTTTAAAAATATAATTTATTATCATGTTGGCTAACATACAGTGTATACAGTGTGCTCTTGGCTTCAGAAGTAGATTCCTGTGATTCATCGCTTACATACAACACCCAGTGCTCATCCCAACAAGTGCCCTCCTCAATGCCCATCACCCAATTTCTCCTCTCCCCCATCCCCCATCAACCCTCAGTAAGAGTCTCTTATGGTTTGCCTCCCTCTCTGTTTGAAACTACTTTTCCCCTTCACTTCCTCCATGGTCTTCTGTTAAGTTTCTCAAGATGCACATATGAGTGGAAACATATGATATCTGTCTTCTCTGACTGATTTATTTAACTTAACATAATACCCTCCAGTTCCATCCATGTTGTGGCAAATGGCAGGATTTCATTTCTTCTCATTGCCAAGCAGTATTCCATTGTATATATAACCCACATCTTCTTTATAATTCCTCAAGGCAACAGCGTGCAGTGGGGGTGGGGGGCCTTAGAATCACTTGCCTAGGAAACTACCCTGACCTTTCTCCAGAGGAATCTCTTTCTCGAAGAATAAGGAAAGAAAACAAAGAAGGGGCATCACAAATAAGAGAATACGAAAAAGCCCCATATAAGGATGTTGTATGAAAAAAGAGAGAGAAAGTAATCATGGATGAATACATACCAGAAAACTATGGCCACAAGGCTGATGAAAAACACTGTGTAATATTACAAAACGGTTATGGTAAAGGTAAGAATGGTACAGTAACTATGAAAATTTAGCATAATTTACAAGCAGAAAATACCAGATATGAGACAGTGTGAAAGCCAGCAGGATACATCAAGGTTCAGGAAAAAAAATTACAAAAATAAAGGGGAAACAAACTCACTTCAAAATGAAGTCTCAAACTAAAGGAAAAACAAGAGATTTGGTAACAGAGAGAGTGCACAGTAAGAAGAATTGAAGGCAGAAAGAAGAAAGTGAAGAAATAAAGAAAAAATAATAAACAAAACAATAGGTATAGAATATGGATAATGAAAATTCAATATGTATGATTAGAATCTTCCAAGAAAAGTCCAAAGCCATCGCACAGAACTACCCTTACAAACTATAAAACAGGATACCTTTCTTGAAATAAGAGGACTCAGACCAACATACGGAAAGAGTACACCATGTATTTATTTCAGAAATTGACCCAGAGAGTCCTGTATTCTCATCAAACTACAGGACTTTAAAGATAAAGGAAACATCCTTTGGGCACACAATAAAAACAGATTAAGTCACTTGTTTCTTTTTTTAAAGATTTTATTTTTAAGTAATCTCTATACCCAAGTGGGGGCTCAAACTCACAACCCTGAGATGAAGAGTCACATGTTCTACCAACTGACCCAGATTAAGTATGTGTAAGTAGAGTGTCATATAATTTATCTGAACAGGGATACTTCTTTTTTTTTTTAATTTTTAAATGTTTTTATTTATTTTTTGAGAGAGAGAGAGAAAGACAGCATGAGCAGGGGAGGGTCAGAGAGAGAAGGACTCACAGGATCTGAAGACAGGTTTCTGAGCTAGCTGTCAGCATACGGCCCAATGTGGGGCTTGAACCCACGAACTGTGAGATCATGACCTGAGCCCAAGTCGGATGCTTAACTAACAGAGTCACCCAAGTGCCCCTGAACAGGGATACTTCTAAGTGGTACCACTGGTGGTACTGGGTGAAGAGATGTAAACCTAGACTGTCTCTAGCAAAGTTAGGTGTGAGTTCACCCAATTATATGGAAAATAAACAACAGACACCTAATTTTTAAGGGGAATAAACCCTAGGGGCGCCTGGGTGGCTTAGTCAGTTGAGCATCTGACTTCAGCTCAGGTCATGATCTCATGGTTCATGGGTTTGAACCCCACATCGGGCTCTGTGCTGACTGCTAGCTCAGAGCCTGGAGCCTGCTTCAGATTCTGTGGCTCCTTCTGTTCATGCTCTATCTCTCTCTGTCTCTCAAAAATAAATAAATGTAAAAAAACTTTTTAAAAATAAAGGGTAATAAAGCTTAGGAAACAATGACGGCCCATTAGAGGGAGGATCTCTAGCACCCATACAATAGTCTCTCAATATCATTTCCTATTGAAAGAACAGGATTTTCTGGGAGAAAGAGATGGTTCCAGATGCAGGGCAGGAAATGCACAAGATGATGCTGAGATACCTACAAGGAAGGAAGGAAGCTACCAAAGGACCCAGGAGCCCACTCTGCAGTCACTGCATGAATCCGGAAAATAAAATGTAGATTTTTGACAACATAAGTTGCCTCTGTCTGAATGCTTATAATGCAACGAAGAGTTCTCTCTTAGAAATGGGGATTCTTCAAAACAAAGACACATAAATTTCAAACAAAAGAATTAACATTTTCTCTACTTTTTCTTTTCTAAAAGGTACAGAGAAAATGCACCTTGTGCCTCTGTATCTTCCCATTCTTCTGTGCTATTACAGACTAGAAAAGCCGCTCTACTGCTACACAAAAGTGTTAGGAATGCTGTTGGGATAGGAAATTTACCACAGAGAGTAAACGTGAATCCTCGAAGCTGTGACAAGTTCCTGTGATCAAATGAGAGTAAAACCCTTTGATGCATTTATTTATTTTTATTTATAGTTTATTGTCAAGTTCGTTTCCATGTAACACCCAGTGCTCTTCCCCACGAGTGCCTTCCTCCATTTCCATCAGTCCGCTTCCTGTTTCCCCCTCCCCTTTCAACCCCGTTTGTTTTCAGTATTCAAGAGTCTCTCATGATTTCCCTCCCTCCCTCTCCCTAACTGTTTTTCTCCCCTTCCCCTTCCCACAGTCCTCTGTTAAGTTTCTCCTATTAGA